>NC_135139.1:3030303-3333333 GCF_051014445.1 Colletes latitarsis | reverse complement strand
ATTTCTTGTTAGGTGTATGTCATTGTCAAAAAGTTACGTTTATAAAATGTGCATGGTGTTTCCTCAAATTATGTTTTGTATGTTTTTATTGTGAATAACATCCAAAATATTGTATAGAATTTAAAAAAGAAGAAAAAAACAATCAATATTGTATATTATTAATCTTACAATATTTCCCATTAACAATAAGCTTATGTAGCCTAATAACCGAGTAGTTGTAATGGTTTGGAAAGTACAATATGGATGCCCAAAGCGAGCAAGTATACAGACATCATTATTAGATAGATACCCAGACATTGCCGTTATTCTAACAATAGTTTTAAATGTACTATTAGTGTTCATAGTGGCGATATGAACAATGAATAAAGAATTCACTTGATAATGACTAATAACCACTCTACGACTTACCCACAACTTGTTCTTCTAAAGTGTGTTAAATAATTAGTGCGTAAATAACTAGGTGTGTAAATAACTAGGTGGGTACAAAATTTTAAATCAAAATATCTCGAAAACGAAGGTACATTTTGAAGAAACCCTTTAGTATCTACTTGTACCTACTATCGTTTCAAAAGCAATTTCCACTGCCGGAAGCTCAGCTTATGAGCTGAGGTTGAATTCCCCCGCCATAGAACACGACTATCGTTGCCAGGAACTAAAGTTCAACTTAACAATTCAATTGAAATAAACGGTTTACCCTTTTTAGGATAAACGAAAATTGAATAAAACAAAATTTGTATAATTCACATTTCCTCACCTCCTAATCCCTCATATTTGAGTCAAATCGTTGTTCCTTACACATAATAACCTGATTTGAATCTCGATCAGGCAGGTCATCAATACATTTATTGGCTTGATACTTACTTATAAATAAAACGAGACTTATGCAGATATTTTGCTGCATTTTTAACACACGTTTTCGGATTTTTTGGGTAATAACATAAAAACACCGCTTGAAACCGTTTAGCATACGCTGCGTTCATTTTGAAATGGACCATATTTCTTTGTAACAATTGAAACTAAAATACATTAAGCTAACGCGTATCGGAGAAGATTAGAAGTATTATTATTAATACTGTTATTCATCATTAGATATCGCGTCCATGCTCTTATAAAACAGACTGTAGTATCGATGCGTATTTGTACGGTATCAATTCCATCACTAACAATACCCAGTTAAACTAAACTTGAAGTTGGCTCAATTGATTGGTATAACTGAAAAAGAATAGATCAGCTTCACCCGAATGTTTTCTTTAAAGACAGGAAGCACAAAGGTTCTGTTCCTAAATATTTCCTATGCAAGGAAATACACAAAGTATATATCGATAACTATTAATTAAGCAGAAAATGTATTAATAAAGCAAATTTCAGGCTAAACAATTGTTAAAAGTAGCGTTTCTCAAATTTTTAACTCCGGAACTTTTTACATTCTTAAAAACGTATACGGAGTTCCTAAATGCTTCTGTTTATGTGGGTTTTACAATATTTATCGATGTTCACCGTATTAGAACTCAAAACTTAAAAAAATGTTGTGAATATAATACATATATTTGTTAACACATTCAGTTTTATTTATTTATATAACTTCATAAGTATATAACAACAATCAATCTATTATTAAATATGTAAATTTTTAAAGAAAATCACAGTACCTTTTCAAATCAAAAACTTTATTATTTTAATGAAATAAGCAACTTTGTATTACATTTTTACAACGCGTTGTAATATTTTGTTCTAAGAGAGTATTCTAAAGTGAGATGCATCTTAAAAAATTTTTTTTTTCAAAGACATTATACCGCCTTTTGTAGTCATATTTACAAAGTTCATTTATATGTGTTTTAATAATGTTCTAAAATTTGTTGATCCCAAAATATTTAAAATCGGTGGCACTAGATCCTCCCAAACATAGTCGCTTTTAAAAAAGATTATTTCACGGTGTTCATGCTCGCGGCCGTTTTGTTTTTTTGAAATGTGGAAATGTGTAAGATTCTTAATTAATATGAGTTTGCCTATAATAGATATTAGAACAAAAGGAAATAATTGATAAACCAGAAAATGGTGGCACTGAAGTTTGATTATCGATTTTTCACGTTTATCTTTCTATTTCAAAAGCCTAAAACTATATAAAAAAAGTATGGGCTATATTCATACATATACTGAATGCGCATCTACATTTTTATTGCCATTGGTTAAGTAGATTTTAAAATATAATATTACGGATACCGTTTTAAGAAACACAGTTTCGAGAAAAATACGTTTAAAGTTTTATATCTCTATAACAATGACGTTAACCATCGCATCCTTTAAACAAACACAACTTCATTATTTTTGGGAATCCGAGCATAAGCTTTTATAAGTGTATTTTTAAAGTATTTCCTTTAAGAAAATTAAAAAAAAGTAAAATTGATTTTTTCAATATTTTACAGTAAAATACCTCCTTAATTGAAGCGTATACAAAAAAAAACTGGGTTCACCGAAATATTTAGTTAGAAAAGAAGTATTTTAACAGCCCTTTCCGAGAATTGTAGATATTTTTCCTTAATACTTCACTAAAAATCTGAAAGTAGTAATTTCTACAAGGTTTGTTACAATGTTACATTTAATACCATTTTAATATATTGACTGTCATTGCTGCTAAATTTTCGATAACTGTATCTGTAATAATTAATTTTTCTTTGCGCTTTCATTTTGTACCAGCTTAACCGATTGCAGGCAATTTTCTAGCCAAATGGGTTAGTAGCGAATATTTTTTGTGCATTTTCTCTCCAGTAAAAAAATGGATTTAATTGTCGAGGCAAGTACATTTAAAACAAAATTTATTCAAACTAATCAAAGTGCAGATATTGAATGAATATTGATATATTCATGAAGTATCATGCAGATATTGATACATTCGTAAAAAATCAACCAGGTATTACTATAGACGGGTATCGATAACTACTGAAATGTCAAAAAGATTTAGATTTGATATACAGGATATTCCGCATTTTTCCGAACACACTTCAGCAGTGTGTTCTACAAGTAAAAATAAGACTAAAGTGTTATATAACAAAAAATTCATAAATGATTTGTTAAGAAGTTATGACAAAAATATGAAATATGATGTTTTTTTATTTACTAAATAAACAAATTTACTAAAATTTTGTTTAAGGAGAGCAACTGTTAGTTGAGGCAAGAAAAAATAGTTTTAACTGAGAATTATGTGGATAACTTAAACATTTCTTTATCAGAGTTTGGTTTTTATCATTTATCTTGGATGTTGAAGTATTCTTTCTTCGATGATAACTTCTTGTTGTCATGAAATATTGAACTATTGTTCAAGTTTATGTTCAGTAAATTGCAAAGAAACTCACGATATCGAATGCTTGCAAAAAATTGATTTTATTTTATTATCAATTTTTTTTCTTATTTTAATGTCCTGAATCTCAACCGAGTTTCACAGTTCATATTTTTGTTATAATTTCTTAACAAAGCATTTATAGATTTTTTGTTATGTAACATTTTAGTCTTAATTTTACTTGTAGAACACACTGCTGAAGTGTGTCCGGAAAAATGCGGAACACCTGTATAATAGCATTAATTTGGTATCACTTTAAGAAGCATTAGTATCAAAATGTAATACGAAATACCTAGACTTTCGATCCGAATTGATATATCCTATTGAGTACTTTGATATTGAATTAATTCAGTATCATCAATAGTAGCGGTATCGATCCCATCACTAATTTTAATTACTAATAATAGTAAATATAGTTGTCGTGCTTATTAATTTCTGTATCACTGATGGTTAGTTTTGTAGTTAACACGGTAATATATCACATTACATTTTTTACGAATAAATCGTAAACCGCATACTAAGAATTTCTATTTAAGTTGTTAATAAAATGTTTATCTGTCTCTAATATTTCAATGTTTGTATAGAATGCAATTGAGATGAGCAACGTGAATTTTGATTAATCCACTGTACATACAGAACTGATAAACAGAACTGTGTTAAATATAGACTGATTAATTTGCAATATCTTAAAAATTCTCAAAAAGTCAGTAATTGTCTTCTCTAGAAAAAGTGCATTTTCGAAAATAAAATTGAGAAATCTTTATGAGCTTTATTTCTCGTTTTATAGATCTAGATTATCTTTTATTCACACAAATCAAATCATACAACATATGTTACGTACAACTTTCTATTTAGAATTTCGAAAAAAGAGGTTTGAATACGTTTGTTACATGTAGTCGTGCTATAGAGTAGAAAAAATTTCAAACGTATTTTTCTCGAAGTTTTATTTCTTGTACTGATTGGCATGGTATCTCAAGATTTAACAGACCGATTGATTTTACAAATTTGAAGAAAATTTTCAGCAAACATATCTTTATTGTTTGAACTAGGAATTAAAAAAAACATTAATATTAATTTTTCTGTTTAAAAAATAACAAGAAAGGCCTAACAATTGCGTGTCTAGACTGAACTCTCACTTAAACCTTAAAATTACATAAATATTTGAAACTTAAGACAGTTGAAAACAATTATGATAGATTACACAGAAAAAATTAAGAACAAAGTGTACAATTATTGCCCTGTAAATACAAGTCCATAAAATTAAAAAAAAATACTCGTTATATAAATATTAACATAGATGAAGATTTAAAGTTCAGAGACTTATTATTCTTCTTATTAAAATTTATGGAAACATTTAAAACAAAATATGGATTATATTATATATTTTTTAGTTTAAATTGAACTTTAATGAAATATTCAAAAATTTTATAATGAAACATTTATTGACACTGACAAAAGCTAAGTGCTAATATATGAAATTTAATAAATTAAATTATTATTTAACTCTTATGTTAGCAACGTAGTACTTCGGTACCCATTTATGATTTTGATTTAATAATTTTGTATATTCTTGTTAAAATATCGCAAAACTGCTTTAGTTTTTCATTATTTAGACACTTTTACAATAATTCACGTTTTATGAGAAAAAATGTATGCTAACAATTTTTAAATAAATGAGCTTCAATTATAATTAAACGAATTATGAATAGAGAATTAAAAGAAATCATACCGAATACAAAATTCTTAATACCGTGTATTTATTGATATAAAAATTACGAATTATAATTATTAAAGAACTACGTAACTTAAAAGAAACAAATATTGTACATAAACTTGACGTTTACCTTTACCATTATTGCATAGTTATATTCGTTTATGAATTGTGAACTATATATTACGAAGACACTGTACATTTATTAGCGAAACCATATAACAAATTTTATAATATATAATAATATACGTTCCATTTGAACAAGAAACTCATTTAAACTGATTTTGTTGTTTGGTTTGTTCTGTAGTTCATTTCGTAAGTTCATATACTTGTTTATATCATTCAAAAACAATCATCGTCCTAAAGAGTCAAAATACTACACACGAATGACAGATACCATTTATTATAGCATGGCATCATATCATGTTTTTATGAAATTTTCTTACTCAAGTTATTCAAAACCAGTGCTTGAACGAAAATGTAAATTTTTAACTTACAATTATTTTTTTCTATTTAAATTAACATTTACACGAACACTTTAATTCTGTTATAAAAGAAAAATTTTAACAGTTATTTTATATTTAATTAATAAAAGTTTTGAAGAAACAATTAGTCTTAACAGATATTTTAAAGTAAACTATAAAAGTGTTGGATGATCAACCTCTTTATCAATCTCTTATCACCTCTTAGTCGCCTAGATTACAAGCCCTTATGGCCAAAGTCTACACTTGCTCATTTTGTCAACAAGGGTAGAGTTCACCTAGGTTCATCATCCCATGCCCCTTTTCTTTCTTTAGCTTTAGTATATAAGATTTAGAAAGTATGCAAGAACGATCATTACATTCTTGACTGTCTCGCTGTCAAACTCGTTTAACGTTTGTCGATTGTTCGCTTGAAATATGTACTGTATGTAAGTATATAATGTATGTCCATTAATATTAGTCATAAGATCATTCAGAATAAATTTCAAAACACTAAAAGTTTGTTTCACGCTGATATCTTTCTCAGATACTTATTTTACGTCCCATTATCTTTCAAACATTTACAAAATTGTTGGACGATTATACAGGGTTGTTACATATCTTTCACGTATGGGACTGAAACGTTTGGTGGCTTGGGCGTTGGCCCGATTATCTAGCGCACAACATCTCGAACGGGGTTGACTCACGACGTATGTGCACACCCGGCCCAGTTTCATTGTCTTATATGGTAATGCCCCGCCACTGTACTGAGTAATTTTCCAGTATATAAGGGCCGCATTTTCCTACTCGTGGAGCTCAGTTTTTCTCAAAACCTCTCGAGACGACGTCACTTTGACACTCGAAGCAAGATCGGGCTATAATCCCCTTTGAGCAACTATTCACCCTAGCGGTTTTAATTGTGAGTGTTCAATCGACTAATCGAGTAGCTCCCGCGAACGCGCCGCGTAAAAGCCGAATTAAAACTCTCGCCGTCGTGGCAACCCAGCGATAGTACTGGTTTTGTTAATACACCTTTTGTACTTGAGCACCTAACAGAATATATACTAGTAGTTACACTGATCTGCATTATTCAATCAATAAAACCCTGAACCATATTAACGGAAAGACGGGGGAGTATCTCACGGACCCGGTACACCTTTACCGCTCGAGGTGTACCATTACGATAGAGCAAAGATCCTAAAACTTCCTAAAAACCTACGTGGCTCCCAGGGTATAAAGCCCCTGGTTCGTCCACTCCTTTCTAGCGGCTCCCAGGGTATAGAGCCCCTGGTTCGTCCACGTAACCTACTCCTACGGCTCCCAGGGTATAGAGCCCCTGGTTCGTCCGGAACTCCTGTCTCTTTCCTAACCATACCTAAAAACCACCGGTCGAGTACTGCCCTCGACCGAATCCAGGATCTCGCGCTCGCGCTCGTAACAGGGTGTTGGGCCACCCCTGGGAAAAATTTTAATGGAGGATTTTAGAGGTCAAAATAAGACGAAAATCAAGAATACCAATTTGTTGATGGAGGCTTCATTAAAAAGTTATTAACAATTAAATTCAAAAATTTTAAATCGTTCTGGAAAAATTATTACAATCATTTTTGGTGAATAGACATACCCCCGAAATCTTGCGCATTTTCGAGAAAAAAATTCAGTACGGGCGGAACTTTGAACGTTAATAACTTTTTAACGAAGCCTCCATCAACAAATTGGTATTCTTGATTTTCATCTTACTTTAGTCTCTAGAATCTCCTATTAAAATTTTTTCCAGGGCTGGCCGAACACCCGGTATATAAATAAATACTTACACAGAGATATACTAGTTAATAATCTCGTATAAGGATGAATAGCTTGAATAAAAAGAAACAAAAAGAAAAACTTATACGTATTATTACGTTTCACATACATACACACCAATTTTCAGTGATTCGATTTTCACTATAAAGAAATTCTATTTAAAGTACATGAAGGAGAATGCACAACAACTGTACAAGTGTTCTTGTAACGTTCCAATAAAGAAACGTAGTGCAAATAAATATCGTTTATCTTTGTTCAGATAGATAAAGACTTTAATCCTGTTACATTTTAACAACAAAAGATGTAGAAACATATGCTGTAGTTTCTTTAATAATTCCATGTATGAAGTATTATTGAAGTTCCCTCGATGCTTTTGTATTATGTTCGTGCATATGAAATACCGGATTTTATAAAAAAAACTAACACTATTTATTTAAAAAAAAAAAATTTGTATTTAATAAAATACCAACAATTAAGAAGGACATAAATATTATTTTTTTAAACCTCCAAATTTTTAGATATTAGAAAAAATGATAAATTATAAAAAATAAATTTTGTGAACGTGGTGAATGCAGTAGTATCACATAGTCCAAATCATTAAACTTCAAAAGTATTGTTTGGGATTGTATGAGATTTTACATTATCATATAACAGAGTAAGTCCTTGTCTATTTACAAGAGCTAAACGCTGCATCTTCAATTTGCTATACGTTTGTTAAATATATTGTCAACGCCCATTTACTATTATGGTTTCACTAGTAGGTAAAAAGGAATAATCAACTATACCGTAAATACAACCCCATAAAATTGTTTCAAGAATTTTCTGCGGTTAAAATGGAGGGTTTGGAGCAATGTCTTAGAACTTTACATTTAACCATTAAGATATTTTCTTGAGACTGTTTTAAAATATTGTAGGATTTAACGAAGAGAATTTATTTGAGGAACAAATATACAAATCATATAATTATAATAAACAAATTTGAAATACACAAATTAATAATTAGCAACAGAAATTATAATCACGTCTGTTTTTCACAATCACTCGTTTCATACTCCCTGTTGTTTCGCTGTCCCTAGTTACCCATTCCTTCTTGAACAAAACACTTTCAACCCTTTTGCACATAAATTAACATTCAACAAAGCTACAGCGTGGCACAAATATTCAATACAAATCTCCTACATTCGGCCATACTGACCTTCATCCGCCTCGAATGAATATATCTTATGTTTAGGATTTAATTGTTCCCGGCTTGTTTCATGTATTCTGCACATGTTGATGTTACGGAAGGACCTTCATGGAAACCTATTTTTTGTACGTCATACGTATCATTACATTTAACTTTTATAATGCGATATGGACCTAGATACTTTGCTCGTAATTTTCGACCTGGACCTAATTGTGTACGCTTGATAGCTACAAGGTTATCTACTTCATACCTAACGGCTTTTTTCCTTTTTCGATTATATGTACGACGATTTTCTTCCTGCACTTTAAAAAGTTGTTTTTTAGCTCTTTCGCGCAACTCGTTTCTGTTTTCATTGAATTGAGATAAAAAATTCCTGTTCGACAAGGTTTTTTAGTTCAATATCAGTTTCATCATACATTTTTACCCCAAATAATAATTCAAACGGTGTCATATTGATACTTCTCTGAAAAGTTAAATTTAACACGCGTTGTAATTTATCTATATGCTTATACCATTTCGTAGGATCATTAATTGAAAACTTCGTCAGAATCGGAATAATTGTTCTATTCAATCTTTCTACTTGACCATTAGCTCGCGGTAAGCCTGCTGTTATTTGTAAGCATTTAATATTTTCTTTCACGCAATAATCTTTAAATTCTTTCGAAGTAAATGCTGTACCCCGATCTGATATAATCTGTTGTGGGCTTGCAAAATTTTTTTTTTATACATCTAATTTACATAAGACTTCTCTCGTCGTCGTCGACTTTGTCGGATACAACCAAATAAACTTAGTAAAACTATCAATAATAACAAAAATATGGCTGTAACTTTTGCTTGTAATTGATATGATATGTATGCAATGGAATATTAATTTTTGTAAGTGGATGTAAAAAACCTTCCTGTTTGCCCTGTTTGTAATTTGCCATAATGCACGGAACACAACTAAAAATATATTGCTGAATCTTTTGTTCAAGATTAGGTACATAATAATCTTGTTTTATAAATTCCTCTGTTTGTTTCAACGCAAAATGTCCTCTTTGGTACAACCAATACTTCTCGGCCATCCACAAATTTATATAACAAATTGTTGTGTATACAGTAATTATCATGAGAATGATCTTTTAAAATTTCCATAATAGCTTTAATCTCTCCATCATTTTCCTGAAACCTTTGTATTTTAACATATAGAGAATCTTTAGTAATTTGTAAAACTGGATATCTACTTAAAGCATCTACGTGTTTCATACGTGTGCCTGATCTATGTATAATCTTATAGTGATAATCTTCTAGAAGAAGAACCCATCGAGTAATACGCGAAACTAATTCTTTCTTATTTATCGTTAATTTAAAAGCAGCACAGTCAGTAACTATGGTAAAAGAAATTCCTAATAAATATACACGAAATTTTTCGAGTGCTCTAACAATAGCAAAATTTTCAAGTTCATAACAACAATAATTTCGTTCCTCGCATTTAGTCTTCCTACTCATATAATATACAGGATGAAATTGTTCGTTGTCAGGCGATTTTTGCATTAACCCCTTGCACTATTTTCATGAGTCTGACTCATGATGAAAATTTTAGGTCAAACTTGAATATCACGAGTCAGGCTCGTTGTTCAATTTCATGTGAAACGTGAATAACACGAGTGTGACTCGTAATCGACATTTCGGCAAAACATGAATATTACGAGTCGTACTCGTAAATATCGATATTCCGTCGATCGACATATCGTGTTTCAAGTTCCGATATTAGGGCTCGTTCCGATCAATCGGGCGTATGGGTTAGTCACGGTTTCTTCCGAATTTCAGCGTAGTGCAAGGGGTTAATACAGCACCATATCTATCTTTACACGCATCAGTATGCAATTTCGTTTTAAAATTCGAATTATATATACGCAACACAGGACTTTGTGTCAATATCTGTTTTAATTCCAAAAATGCCTTCCTTTCGTTATCGGTAAATTGAAATGTTCTGTCTTTTCATAACGAATTACTTAATGGCTTTGCTATTAGTGAATAATTTAAAATAAATTTACGAAAATAACCAGATAATCCCAAAAAACTTTGGATATCTTTTATCTTTTTTGGCTCTGGAAAAGTAAATACAGCCTTCATTTTCTCTTCTAATGGATAAATTGTCTCTGCTTTTACAATATGACCCAAAAATTTAATACGTCTTTTCATAAATTTACATTTTTTTTAATTTATTTGCAATCCATAGTCACTAGCAACTTGGAGAACTAATTTCATACGTGATAAATTCTCTTTTTCACGTGAAGCCAAAATAATAACATCGTCAAAATACAGTAAAACAATACCTTGATTAATTAAATCTCGAAATACACAATTTATAAATTTCTGAAAAACCGAAGGAGCATTACACAATCCAAATGGCATTTTAATAAATTCATATTGTCCATTTTGTGTATCAAATGCAGTGTACTTCCTACTCTCTTTTTCTACTGACACGTGGAAAAATCCATTTTTTAAATCGAGTGAACTAAACACTTGAGCGTTCTGCAATTTATCTAATAATTCTTCGATTAACGGAAGAGGAAATTTATCTTTTTCCGTAATTCTATTCAATCGTCGATAATCCATACAAAGACGTGAACTTTCATCTTTCTTTTTCACAATTACAGGACTTGCATACTCAGATGTACAAGGCTCTACTATTCCATCCTTAATCCACTCCTCTACTTGCTTATGAACAGTTCCACCCTCTAGTTTAGGTAATCTACGCGGTTTCTGACTAAGTGGTTGGTCATCTTTTAATCTTATACACATTTGTACGTTATTTGTCTTACATTTTTTTGGTTCATACGATAAAACAACATTTTTTAATTCTTCGTGTAATTTTTCATTCGTAACATGACTAGCATCTAATAACTGCTCTTTAGTAGGACTCATTTGCGTTAAAAATATTATCGAAGGAATTTTCCTTATAATTATTCCCTGATTATATATTTTAACTTCAGCTAAATTTAAAATATCAGTTCTAATTACTGCATCCATATTCATTACAGTATTTAGAACAATATAAACAGTAGTTGGAAAATCATTATTGTCTATCGTAAGAACTGTTTGTAAATATCCTAAGGGTATAGTCTCATATTTTCCAAAACCAGTTAAGCGTATATGAGTATCGTATAAAGGAATAGATTTTAGTTTGTTATAAATATTTTCACGTATTAGTGTCACTTGACTTCCAGTATCTATTAATACTTTTACATATATATCATTTATATAAACATCTTTAAAAATATTACTTTTAAAGGGCGGTAAAATGCAATTAACATTTGATCGTAACTGCACAGATGACTTACCTTCTTGTACAACGGTACAATCGTTTGCTACATGCCCAAATGTTTTACATTTAAAACATTTTCTCCCCAATTCTTTGTTGCGACAATCATTGAATACATGACCTTTCCCACCGCAGTTGTAACACCGAAGTTTCATCTTCTGCTCTCCTCCTTCAATCTTCTTTGACGTATACGCCTTCGATGATTCCATTCTCGTCTTGACTTCTTCTTTCCGCCGCCCATATTCGTCTGTTTGCTGTAATCTTTTTGCCTTATGAATCGTTTCGTAAAGTTTAAGACAATTCTTAAAATTCTGCAGTTTCTTGGCTCCAAATAAAACAAGTTTATTATTAATATCATCCTTTATTCTGTCTATAACGTACTTAATAAGAGCATAATCTTCCACATTGCCCCGAGAAGCTAATTCTTTCATTTTGAGAAAATATTCTTGAACAGTTTCGTCTCTCCTCATTTTTCGTTTAACTAACATTTCGTGTAATTCAGCACTATTAATCTTATTTGAAAATTCATCACGTAGTAGAGATTTAAGTTTTCTCCACAACGCCTTCGCTCTGAATAAATAATTTTGCTATACCTGTCAAAGACTTCTTTGCAAAAATTACTTTCTCTAACTCAGACTATTAAAACAATATTGCAACATCTTCAAAATCAGAAATCCATCTTTCTACAGAATATACACCAGTACCGTCAAACTGGGGAACGCAATCTTCTACATCACGATAACTCATAGGAAATTTTAAGTGATGTCGTTTATTTAATGAAGAGAAATGTGTAGTATTGTTATCATTTATATCTTCAAGTGTAATAGATGTTTCAATATTCTCACCGTGAACATCTTCAATGATTTCATCAACTTCATCGTCTTCAGGATCATCTTCTGTAGTGGAACACAGAGAACGTAAATCCATTGAACCAAAACAAATTTTCTGAATCAAATCTTCTCGAGATCCTCTATAATCCAGGTCTAGGATGTTACAACAAGATACCAAATCTCCATAACTTAAACCAGTAGCATATGTTAATTTAGCTTTATGTTCTACTGAATTTGTCTGAAATTGAAAGCCTTTAGAATCACGTATGCGTTTTCGATTTCCTCGGTCACCTTCAGTTTCAAAAATTTTGTGCAAAGCTTTTATACTCGCTACAGATGCGTTATTAATTTTGTACTGAATTTTCCCGATTTTAGCTAAAGTTTCCATACTGAAAGTACTTAACTTTTCAGAATTCTTCAAAAATTATATATATGTCGGAATCCATTAAAAAGTTTTTGTTTTATTGTTCTTAAATTGTATATTACTTCACGTTGTGCAAATAAAGTTATATTGGCTCTAATCGATATTTAAATGTAATCGATGCAAAGAATGTCACCGGAAACGCATACGTGCGTCTGATTGGCGTCGACGTTTGGATGTGGCCTTTGAAGGTAGTCGAGTTGGTTGTCTGGTTACCGGAACGTTTGAAAAAAGAAGGATTCGAAAAAGAAACGAACAGATTTAAAAAGGTTTCCAGACTGTAAAGACGTGCGGGAAAAATTAGTTAAAGAATCCCTGCAAAGGACTCATCAGTTATCGTTGCACATTCTTTCGTTTTGTTTAAGTGTTTGTGTTTGTGTTATAGTTATCAATTATAAATTTATTTAGCTAAAAACAGTTAAAAAAAAATAAGATATGTATAGAGCGACAAGACAAAGGCTTGGCCACCCGAGAGGACCTAATGCTAGTCGCCCTAGGGAGATGGTCAACGATAATGTTTCTCCGACATATATGTAAAATGTTTCTTCACAAATTCTTCTTCTCGAGCGACTCGGATGAGCCCCCAAATTTGTAGGCTTTAACGAAGAGAATTTATTTGAGGAACAAATGTACAATTCATATAATTATAATACACGAATTTGAAACACACAAATTAATAATTAACAACACAAATTAAAATCACATTAATTGGCAACAGAAATTATAATCACGTCTGTTTTTAACAATCACTCGTTTCATACTCCCTGTTGTCTCGCTGTCCCTAGTTACCCATTCCTTCTTGAACAAAATACTTTCAACTCTTTTGCACATAAATTAACATTCAACAAAGCTATAGCGTGGCACAAATATTAAATACAAATCTCCTACAATATAATATTTATTTTTTTATCACGGTACAATACCCGAGCACCCTGATTGTCCAACTATTACGCGCTATCGCTTTAAAACATTACATTGACAGATAGTTTGGGTTAGGAAATCTTTTTGGGTCTAAATGACTTCCTCCACGACTGGTCCTATCAATAAGAATAATTCTCTTCACAACCCATCCCGACTAACTAGCTACCAACGCCCAAAACACGACCGCCGTTGACTTATAGTTTAAACCTTAAGTAGCGTAAAAGTATCATTGGCAATTTTATAGTTGTTCACTATTTTTTTTTTTTTTATTGAATTCTGTGTAACCCTCTACAGGATTATTAGCAACACATCCAGATGCGCAATACAATTAAGATATACATACATCTACATTTAGATTATTTGTACCCACTTATCAATATAAAATTATACATTACAGGAGGACAGGAGCTGGCTTAGATTAAATACATAACAATGTTTTTCTAAAAATTTGAAAATAACCATTAGCGAGGAAATACTTGGTTGACAAAAAAAGTACTAATCACGTAAGGAGAAAAAAGTTTAATGAACATAATTTAACAATTATTTTACTTCTGCCGATATCAAACTGTGGACATTGCTAGATAATATGATTAAGCTCTTGTTCAGGATAATCGCAACTGCATTTGGGGTCGGAAGCGAGGTTGACTTTATAAAGAGAAGAGGCCAGTTGGATATGGTTAGCACGCAATTTGTTAATAAAAGTAATAAATATTCTAGGAAGAGATTTGTTTGTGAATCATGGGACAGACAAAGAATTATAATACTGTTCGAAATATTTTGAGCCTTTGTAAGTGGTCTGTACAAGTAAGCGACTTTCAGATTTGGACTTAGTCAACCTTTTAAAGCTCTGAAAAAAGTCTGAGTATGGGATTAAAATGTCGCGCCGAGCGAGAAGACTAGAAGCCACCTTTGCCAGTTTATTTACTTCCTCATTAAAACAAATCTTAGAGTGAGCCGGAATCCAATAGAAGAAAATTTTTTTTTCGCGAAGGAAAAGATTATGAAGAATTACTTTGATATCAATAAGAACGGGATTTATTTTAATGCCAAAGTAGGGGTTGGAGGTAGACAGCAGGGCACTAAGGCAATCTGAATAGATAAAAATATTATTATACGAGTGCGTAGAAGCAAGTTTCAGGGAGTTTTTAATTTCTATGCTCTCTGCAGTAAAAGATGAAATAAATTTATTTAAACCTAAACGAGATGAAACGTTCAGTTCAGGAGAAAAGAACGCAGCACCGACACGATCCAGATTATGATCTTGACTCCCATGGGTAAAGAAAGAAAGGGAGTTGAGTGGTTTAGAATTCCAATTGTCCATAAAGGTGATATTGGGCTTAGGAGAGTTTCTAATGAGAGTTCCAAGCTCGATGTTCCGATTAGCTCTGGAGCATAGAATATTGTTTAATCTGTGGTTGAGGCGTGCTCGTTCGGATTTTATGAGATTGCACGAAGTGTGCTAATTAAGACTAACTCGACGAACCACCCCTGGTTTCAGAAGACTAAACGAGACAAATTGGGTTTTTTATATGTTTATTGCAAAACCCAACAAAATGTACAATGTACGTGCCCGAGTCTATAACGAATGTAACTTACAAGACGATCTATATGTATTCTATAGCAATGCGAATATCTATGGTTTTAAAAAGCTATCTATTTGAAGTCGAAAAGCGATCTGTATGCGAATTTAAAATGATCTGCTCTGGCGTTCCGCCGTTCGTCATAACGTTGACTTTTTGTACCCCCTTCCATCAAGAGTTTTCAAGAGCAACGATGCCAATGTAGTTTGGCGTCTAAAGTGGAGAGTGTCACGTTTGGCAACTACGCGGATTTTCCACTGCGTGTGTCGGTATACAGGGTGTACGGCCACCTCTGGGAAACATTTTAATGAGGAATTCTAGAGGCCAAAATAAGACGAAAATCAAGAATACTAATTTTTTGATGGAGACTTCGTTAAAAAGTTGTTAACAATTAAAGTTCCGCCAGTACTGAATTTTTTTCTCGAAAATGCACAAGATTTCGGGGGTATGACTATTCACCAAAAATGATTGTAATTGACCCCCGTAAGCGAAAATAATTTTTCCAAAACGATTTGAAATTTTTGAATTTAATTGTTAATAACTTTTTAACGAAGCCTTCATCAACAAATTGGTATGCTTGATTTTCATCTTATTTTGGCCTCTAGAATCCCCCATTAAAATTTTTCCCAGGGGTGGCCGAACACCCTGTATACCTGAGCCCGCGTGCAAAACTAGCTACGAAAACAAGAGAGGTCCAGGTATGCGAAGCCAAGCACGTATGAGCCATCCGACAGTCGACTGAGGTTGCAATCACTCGAGACTGCCTTCACCGACCAAGTTTATGACACTTTGTACTTTGCTAACGAAACTCTACAATTTTTGGTGGCCACGCTGGCCTTAACTAAACTTTACAAAAACGCGGTCCTGTGTCATAAATTGGTTGACTCACCGAAGCCCAAACAAACATTATAATTCGTGATATAGGGAAGAAAGTTAGTTTTGAGTCTGAGGAAATCTTTAGGAGGAAGGAGTAAATTAATTTGCGATAGAATCATAAAAAGGGATTTTTGAAGTATGTTGTTCCAATGTGGAGATGTATGAAGATCGGTTATTACTTTATATAAATCGCATTCTCTGTACGATAACTTAGTGATGAGGAATTTATTGCACAGGAACGCAGCTCTATCCAGAAGGAACCATAACTTGAATTCCGCAAGGAGGATATTAGTCGGAGTACTAATTCTGTACCCTAAAGCGACACGAATAGTTGCAAATTGAGTTCTTTCAGTCTGTAGAAGATAAGAATCACGTTTAGGAAAGTAAATAAAACAATTATATTCAATAACGGAACATACTAGGCTTTTATATAGCGCAATTAATGTGTCCAGCTCAGATCCCCATCTAATACCGGAGACAAATTTAAGGACATGAAGTCTCTGAGAATATTTATTATGAACATGTTCAATGTGCTTTTTGAACGTGAATCGAAAGTCAAAGAAAATACCCAAGAATTTAACTGTCGAACCCGATGTAATTACATAATTTTTTACCTTAAAAGTACAAGAATCAGGTCAAATTCCTTTTCTGTTGAGCAGAATTAAAACCATTTTTTCAGGAGAAAGAGATAGACCTCAAATAAGTTTAGCCTATTACTGACTAGAGAAATAGCTCTTTCCATAGATTTTTTGGATACAATAGAGATATTAGAACGTGTAAAAAGAGCGATATCATCTGCAAATTGAGAGATTCGGATATTACTGCCTAAGTTTTGAGAGATGTCATTAGCATATATTAGATCAAACAAAGGACTAAGCACCCCACCTTGAGGAACTCCTTTGTAGACTTTACGACTAACAATCTGGTTAGAGTACTCAACAAATGAAACATTCCACTCATAAGTTAGGAATTCGGCGAACTTACAAATGAGAGAAGAACAGCCTAGTTAAATAAGCTTGGAAATGAGAATATTAGGGGGAACATGATCAAATGCACCCTCTACGTCTAGGAAGCAAGCAGGGATTTCATCTTTATTAGCAAAAGCTTCTTTAATAGTCAAGGTAAGGAGTGCAAGATTGTCGGAGCAAGATCTACCAGCTCTAAAACCAGCCTGCGAGGAGGGAAAAAACCTTATGGACTCCAACTACCATTGCAATCTCTGCTTAACCATCTTCCTGAGAATTTTACACATACAGGATGTGAGAGAAATAGGACGTACACCAACAGCATCACTTTTGTTAATAAAAAAGGAGGTACTGTCTTTCCAAGAGAAAGGAGATTTGTTATTTAAATAAATTTCATTATAAATATCCAGTAGAATAAGTTTAATTTTGAGAGAGAGACGCGTTATGAAAGACAACTTAAGGCTGCAACTATTGAGAGCACAGTCGAATTCCAAAAAGGTGAAAGGTGAATTAAGTATGAGATAATTTTGATTCGAGTTGTTACGTATGCGGAACATTTCGTTCCCCAATTTTTCCTCGCCACTTAAGTGCATTAGGAAATCGCTCTGCTACTTATCTAACTTTTGAAATGGGGGTCACTTCCGTTGCGATACAGCAGTCCGGTAATCAACGCAATTCTGAGAATACTGAATGCGGTAACGCATATTTCTAACGTACATTTGAATCCACCCCCACAGATTGTTTGGTATATAAACCCCGTGATTTCATTACTCGGGGGATCATAATCGTACCGTCACGTCTCTCGTTTCGCGTATACGGTTTTGATAGTCAGTTGCATTTCATGAGATCGGGCTACAGTATCCTTTCGTATCAATATTAAACCATATAGAATCCATGAACCGGTATAAATTCTATTACGGTCTTTATTTTCAACTGACTTATCCCCGCATCGCCAGTGCGCCAATACCGCGCAAGAACTATTTAAGTATTTATAATTATTCTTTGAACGCGACATAACATACACAAAACACTTGTATTTTACTTGCTGATTCAAAAATATATTTAGTTTTATTATTAAATCAGAGTTACACAACTTCTTTAACCCATTACTATATAAAGCGATTATTATTAGTTAAACGTTCCCACAATAATATAACCTTACTGCACGCGATATATTATATCTAATAATTGAAAAATTACGAGGTCAATTAATATATCCTAAATCCAAATACGAATTCTTACAACCTAGTGACACCTCGATTTCGCATCGAATTCGTCCACGCAATCTATTACCATCCCAGCGGCTTTCTGATTTCGCATCAGGTATGTCCGTATCCTGCAGCTCGCTGATTTCGCATCAGGTATGTCCGTATCCTACAGCTCCCTGATTTCGCATCAGGTTCGTCTGTGATTTATCCAACCTCCTAGCAGCTCCCCAATTTCGTATCGGATTCGTTCACAACGTTTCACCCTTCTACGGCTCCCTGGTTTCGTACCAGGTTCGTCCGTATGTGACTCCATCCCAGAGGCTCCCTGATTTCGCATCAGGTTAGTCCTCGTTATCAGCTATCCTAGCGGCTCCCCAATTTCGCATTGGGTTCGTCCGTGCACTTAATTAACAAATTGATACCATATTCCATACTCCCTCTCGCACTTACAGGCCACGCGCACTGCACGGCCCTGGCTCGTAATAGAGTTAACGGAGAAAGCGTAAGGACTGGTAGAAACCCAAGGTGGGCTGATCTTAATGATTGCCTCGTTGATTTTGGCAGAACGCGTAGGAGAAGATCCCTTAGTTGGTTAAGTATTTGCCCATTTGTTTTTGAGAAGCCTACATTTTTTCCAAACATAGGACGAATCCGTATCAAGATTAATACTAGCAGCAAAGGTACGAAAATCATCAACTTCACGTTTTCTAATGTATCTCCTCGTTGCCGCTTTGCGTTTCTTAAATTCTGTAAGATCACATAACTTCTGTGAAAATTTCCACTTTTTCAAAGCCGTTTTTCTGAGGCGGATTAGCTTTTCACACTTTGTATCTCACCAAGAGACAAGGTTCCTGTACTGTTAGATGGCTCATGATTTTCTAGTCGGAGTGCTATGGATGATTGCTTCAGATATCAATTTGTAAAAAAATTGGTATTTATCACACGTTTCGCGAGCAAGAAAACTGGTGTCGAGGCGCGATTTCGCTCTTCTCGACAACTTTCTATATTTAGCCAAAGGACAACACCTAGCGCAGGCAACCCCATAAACCCATAGGCACATTTGGCACACAGACCTGCGACGTCACGGGTTTTTCCCGTGCTTTGTGTACCACCAAGCGACTTCTCCTCGTGGCGAAACCAACCGCGACGCGTCCGAGCCTCGCTGCAGGCACCTACGCCGGAACCATCCCCGACTCCATGTCAACCCTTACCGCCAATAGCATCGACCACCTAGACCTTTTCCACGAATCCCATCCGTCTACGACCAACCACCAATCGCAGATTTTTCCTTCCAAAAATTCAACTTCTGCCTCACCACCTCCACTCCAAATTCCTACCATCAGATTAACAAAACGGAAGGACGCGCAACGCGAGAGAGCATCCACAAACCATCAACCATCATACATCGACACGCGATTCCTCACCTTGTGCAGTGAAATAAAATAATTATAAGTACAAGTTTGCATTGTCTCAATTTGACTCTAAATTATTAGTTTAATTTAGAGAACTATACGCGTCATCAGTGCGCGATATAGCTTCTGTGTCGGACGGATTTACGACCCGTCTTTCAAACGACACGCCTCATCAACTGGGATATAAAAAGTTTGTACTGTTTTCTTCCAGTAAGATGTCATAACGAGACCAATCTGTTCTTTTTGAGACGAATTGATAAGAGGTTTTATTGTATAATACTCTTACGTATCACGAAGCATTCGTATAAGGCGAGAGAAATTCGTGGTGAATGTTTGAGCCAGTTGAACGTCGTTTCTGTCTTTGGCTTTATCATAAAATTTCTGTATTGGGGATACTTCAAGACATATGCATCAGGATGACCGCAAAGTATTTCTTTAATAGGACTTAAAGTCATGTCCACTTCAATTTCGGCTACCAACGAGGAGTCTTTTCGCATTTTCTCCTTTGATGGCTTACCTAATGATGAGTCAGTCAAGGACAGCCCAGTTATCCCAGGTAACTGTAGATCCTTTGAAACAGGAACAGACACTGAAATATAATTGGTTTTAGTCGACATCAGACTTTTTTGCGAGATTTGTCAAGAAATATTGAGAGATCGTCTAATCAGGTTTGGAAATGGTAAAACTCGTGTTAAAGTCCACTGAAGTGGGGCCTACATTCTCCGGCGTAGCTTTGCCTTGAGAGGATGAGCCATTGTTGGTGGTAGTTGGCTGCTGATTCCCCTCGTGCAAGGAAGAGGGGTACTCTTGTCATGTGTCCCTCACTATTGCACAGGAAACACTTAAAGTTATCAGAAGAAACGAAAATCCAAAACGAGGTGTTGACGAAACTGACTTGCAGGTTGTCAGGTAACTTGTTTACATTCTCTGGGTGAATGAAAACTTGGCGACGGAAGCTAAGAAAGCTAAGAATTTATAAAAGAAATCGGTGAAAGAACTCATATTTGACTTTTTCAAAATATCTTCAAGTATTAAATGAGAGATAATAGGGCAAACGTTCGAAACAATTATTCGTTTCGACTTCATCAAGAGTGGTCTAACTGAAATAGAGTGACCCTGAATGTTGTTGTTAACTTTTTTAGCCAAGATTTTATCTGCCACGTGTTTGGACGATAGATACATACAGATTCTATTATTTCCAATGTAGGATACGAAACGAATGTTTTCAGGCTTAATAATCTTGTCTATGGGAATAACGAATATTCTCAGGCTTAATAATCTTGCCTATGGCAATAACGGAGTTCTTGATGGAAATATCATCGTAAGCGTCTAATACAATAGCCTGTTCTTTGTTTGGGAAACCTCCTTTTTGTGTAATACTTGCGTATGTCGAATCGGATACTGGATTTGGAATAACCTTTCCAACGGATGAACCTGTTGCCTCCATTGTGAGTGAGGGAGAAATTCCTGTACACAGGAATGTAATCTCACAACACTCACACACACAAAACAAGAGAGAAAGAAAGCACTGCAGTCAAATTCGTAGTATTGAGAAGCACAGGCACAATACTTGCAAAAAATTTTGCACTTCTCTATACTAAAAACTAATATACCTGCCCTTATTAACCTCTTGCAGTACGCAAGAGGTGTTGAATTCTATACAAAGAAATATTATACTAAATAGTATAATACTCTTAATAGAACTGCTGCCTGTTATAATCAATACAGTTGCGTAATTTTCTTAAATTTTTCTACTATTATTGAAGAATATGCACGATTAATACATTGTTGCATGCTTCCACTGTTGTTGGTGGTTTATGATAAACTTCATTTTTTAATGCTCCCCAAAGGAAATAGTCGAGCGGCGTTAACTCTGGCGAGCTAGTTGGCCAAGCAATGATATTACTAACACGTCCGATCCAATGCAACGGTTTGGGAAGTATATGTATATTCTGTTTAATACTTGCTGTAACTGCTGATAATGAACATAATGTGCAGGATAGCTGCCATGCTCATAGTACATTGTCAAACGCATTGAAAACGACACATCTTCTAATAAACCTGGCAGCATTTCAGAGATAAAAGTGGAGTATGTTCAACTTGTTAACGATCTAGTAATAAAATAAGGATCAATGAGCTGATGACTACACCAACCATAAGACTCCACCGGTGTTAATAAGAATTCTCAGTTGCCATGCAACTTTGAATTATTGCATATTCTTTAAATTTATCACAAAAACCACCCACAAAATTATAAACGTTTTTTAAAGCCTCGCCCATGTAACTCCTGATACACTGGTAGGTGATACGGGTGAAATTATTTAAAATGTAAAATATATATTACACTATTTTGACACACGTACTACGCATGTAATTTGCCGTGTGCTGGTGTGTGGATTATGGGCAACAGCTACTGGGACGGAAGTGCAACGTTCTCCATCATTTATGATTTTAGGACGTTTGCGTTTTTGTAGAATAAAGCTGCCAGCTTCTGTGAGCATTTTAGTTATTAGTCTCAAAAAAGTAGAATGCTGTGGCTGATTTTAATCAAGATATTTAGTTGCGTATATCTTATTGTCAGTTACAGGCGCATCTTCTGCACCTCCACAAGGAACGGTCCTGGAATTAATACAAAATGAATGCCGCCGTCATCGATTATATTAGTACTACATAAATAGGAAAAAGATAGCCGAAAAAGATACCTTATTTCAAAGAAAGTTCTCAATCAATAAACATTGCATGAACACGCTCTTAAATGCATTACAGATAAATATACAAAAGCTAACCTCATTGACCGATGAATTTTTTATTAAACAAATTAGATGCAAACTTGTAAGAGAAACAATTTAAGGAAAATGAAACTGCACATGAAAAATATATATTTCATTTTTTAATTTGATAAAAACTATCTGTACTAGGATTTTGCAGTTAATTCTGAGAACTTATAGCTTAACGTCAACCTACACAAGTGCGTTTTATGAATTCGTGCTCTAGTATAGTACACAAAAATTATTATACCCTTTGATAGACGAAAATAAATAAAATATGTTTAAATAAATTTTAAAGCAAAAACTTTGACATATGTAACTAATGCACATATGTTTTTTTAGAAAATATCTACTAAATAATATTAACTTAATTGTACAGTTTCAGAGATGAATTTTTTCAGTTACTTTAGTTAAACATCTGTAATTAACGTTATAGAATTTTATTCGTACAACAGTAATTTCCAAGATGTACGGGGCGAATAAATTGTACCAAAATCTGCTTCTTATAATACAGGGTTCCAAACTGCCAACTTAAATGTAAATAACATCAATTATTTTTACTCGAAATTTACGATTATTTGACTCTCAAATTTATTTGAAATATGTTAACAAATGAGATGAAATTACGGTAAAAAAGCTTTAGTTATACGCCAAATAAAATATCTAACATATTACAAATCAGCTTAATTTATTCTATTATTAATAGATCATTTAAAAAGTTCTTTTGTCAAGTTTAATTTTGGTCCATGGTGAACTTTCAAATGATTACACTAAATGTTTTGCAAACTGCTTTTTTATTCAATATTTTCTTACTGAACGTGATTTTGAACATTGCTTGAATTAAAATAAGAAATATTTTCTATAACGTTTTGTTTTAGAATTAGATGAAAAAAACGATATATTCTATAATTATATAAGTCTTAGTATCCGCTAAAACATAGGTTTCTCTATAAAAAACTAAAGAAGACCTTAAAAACTTTGGAAGAAAAGCAGTTAGTAAAAAATTTATTATAATCATTTTAAAATTCTTCCGAAACCATGTTATGCTGGACGAAGAAGTTTTTAAGCGGTCTCCTAGTAATAGAACAAATTAAGCTGATCAGTTACGTGATTCACCCTATTCTTGGAATCATTTAAATGAAAATGTAATAAATGATAGACGTATAGGTAGCAAAAATATAACAGTCATTGTTAATAGTCATAAGTAGATACGTGGGAAATAGAAAGAACAGAAAACAGGAAAAGTGAGATAGAAAGTTAAAGAAAATGGTGGAAAAGAGAAAACAAAGACGACGAGAGTAAGATAGAAGAGAAGCTGGTAATAGAGCGGTTTCTTGGAGGGTAAAGGGTGCATACAAAATGCGGTTTCCTCGAGCAGTACCATCTTCGAACTTCTGAAGCCGAAGGCCTTTAGCAGCCAACCCTTCAGCTAGATTGGATGCGTTTAATTACCCCTGAAATATCGTTAATTACTCGGCCTCCGAGTAAGTTCGAGCACGGTTAGAAGTTCGAAACACACGAATTTGGTTGTTCATTGCACAAACTCGTCCTTTTCTATCCTGGTTTCCCAGATCTACTGATCCGTCGATCCACTGATCCACCGATCCACCTACCCACGATCTACCGAACGGATTCCTGCTCCTTTGTCCTCATTATTTCAATGGCTACGCTTTTCATCTTCTTCTCTTCTTCCTCCTATTCCATCCAATATTCGCCAATTTACTTTATGTATTTCCACGAAAGGAGTACAGTTGCTTACTGCTACCGAATGCACTCCTGCTTATTCACTTTTTCAATCAGTTACTGCAAGTACACTCCTGGAAAACTTTATGTATTATAGTAAGTATTGTAAATATGTGGCAACACGTAACGTTGTATTAAGATGTCCCAGACAATATGGCATCTGTTAAACCCTTAATTTATTAACTGGTAATTATAATTAAACATAATATAAATTATGGTAATTTTTAAATTATGTAAAAAAAACATGCATTTTTCAATTAGTTTCGCTGGGATTAATCAAATATTTTTATCCGGAATGTTTAAAATATTTTTATGTTAATTTAAAATAATACATAAAATTTGTTTTTTGATACTCTATAACAGCTTTTCTCAATCTATACGTCACGACTCGCAAGTGGGATGTAGAACTTTCTGGTTTTGGTCGTTGATCACCTATAAAATTTTAAATTTTTATACAAAAAAATTATTGAAAATAATTTAAATTATTATATTGCACGTTTTTCAATTTAATTTATGTCTCGAAATATATGAGCCAGTTATTATGAAAGTGGTCTAAATCATAAAACCAACAAAATTGAAATTTTTATATACAGGGTGGGGCAGTAACTATTAGCACCTCAGATATCTTCGAAACTATAAGTTTCACACAAATATTTGCTAAAGTAAATTGCACAGTACGAAGGGCGCTATTGGGTGGCGATAATAGTTTTTTTGCAGGTGGAGGTACTTCGGACATTTGAAGGTCATATCCATTTTTTTAAATGGATCGGTATGTTTTTGCTTCCGTATCACGATAGAGGATCTTAAAACGAGTTCAACGACCTATTACACAAGGTCATTGAAGGTCATAGAAAGTAGAGAAAGACGATAATACTTACGATTTTGGTAGTAAATGAAACATACGTATTGTCAACAGTAGAGAAATGCGTAATGCTTACCGTTTACTTCACTGAGAATAAACACTGCTTGAAGGACACTTTAATAGTTTGCAGAGTAAGATAAACATCATAAGATTAGTATCGATAAATCGGTAAATCCGGCACGATGTATCCGTTTGAAGAGCAGGTTGATATGCTTCTTATTTATGGCGAATACCAACAAAATTCTGTAAGGGCGAAAAACTTGTATGCTGAACGATATCCACATCGGTCTCAGCCTTCGCGTAAAACATTTAAAAATGTGTATGATAAACTTAGGCAAACCGGTAGTTTAAGTGTTCGTAAAAGTGAACGCCAGAAACGAGTAATTAACGAAGAAATGGAAATCGGTGTGCTCGCTAGTGTGTCTAGAAATTCTCATATTAGTTCGCGACAAATTGAACGTGAATCTGGTATTAGTAGGAGGAGCGTACTTCGCATTTTGCACTGTCACAAATTTCATCCGTATCACGTTAGTCTTCACCAAGAATTGCATGGGAACGACTTCATGAATCGCGTTGAGTTTTGTCGATGGGCTATATGTCAGATTCAAAACAATGAGCTTTTTTTTAATACCGTCTTATTTACTGATGAAGCAACATTCACAAATTACGGGAATGTTAATTTGCATAACATGCATTTATGGGCAGCGGAAAATCCACATTGGCTGCGACAGGTTGAACATCAAAAACAATGGTCTGTGTATGTATGGTGCGGTATCATAGGTGATAAAATTATTGGACTTTATTTTATCAATTGAAATTTGAATGGCAACGTCTATGCTAATTTTATTAAGGATACACTGGGTCTTTTGCTAGAAGAGTTACCTTTATTTACACGACAAACCATGTGGTATCAACATGATGGATGCCCAGCACATTATTCATCGATTGCGCGAAGGGAACTCGATGAAAAATTTCGAAATCGTTGGATTGGACGCGGCCGTCCAATATCGTGGCCAGCTCGTTCACCAGACATAACACCTTTAAATTTCTTTCTGTGGGGAACACTGAAAGAGAAAGTGTACAAAGAAGTACCAACTACATCTCACGATATGCAACAGCGAATTATTGCAGCCTGAGCATCAATAAGTTCTGACGCTGTAAGACTTGCAAGTCAATCAATCGTAAAAAGAATCCAACGGTGCATTGACAGTGATGGTCATCATTTCGAACACCTACTATAAACATGTTTCATTTACTACCAAAACCGTAAGTATTATCGCCTTTCTCTACTTTCTATGACCTTCAATGACCTTGTGTAATAGGTCGTTGAACTCGTTTTAAGATCCTCTATCGTGATACGGAAGCAAAAACATACCGATCCATTTAAAAAAATGGATGTAACCTTCAAATGTCCGAAGTACTTCCACCTGCAAAAAAACTATTATCGCCACCCAATAGCGCCCTTCGTACTGTGCAATTTACTTTAGCAAATATTTGTGTGAAACTTATAGTTTCGAAGATATCTGAGGTGCTAATAGTTACTGCTCTACCCTGTATACACAACTGACAAGTAGAAAAATGTAAAAATTTATGGATTTATTATCTTTCATTCCACTAATACATCACGAATATTTTAAAGCTATTCAAGTATGAAATACAGAAAATCTTGTAGTTACAGTAGAAAACTGATGTTGAATGGACAGAACAGACGAACAATTTTACAGTCTCTTCACGTACAGCTCATGTTTCTATGCCTTGTTGAAAACAGTTAAAACATACACGCAATTCCTGAAGTTTTAAAATACGATTGCTCGGAGATATCGAAGATAATTATGCCGCTGTTCAGTTTTATAAAGTGTACATTATGTCTACGTTGTGTCCGTTATGTACGTTATGTACGTTATGTCCATGTGTTTGCAACCTGAATCGCTATACATATTACTATTTTGTTTGAAGAAAAATCTTTTCCCTTCGCAGTTTTTTCAACAATCGAACTGTAATAATTTATATTACAAAGTTATTAACACACACGATAAATCGCATGAAAAAAACTTGAGAAACATATTTACATACATAGATTTCTATGTGTTTTTGTCATTCACCTTAAACATTCAGTACAGCTTTTTATAGCATTCTGTGAACATTTATACTAGTATTTAATGTCAAAAAAATATATAAGTATGCTACTATAGTAAAAAAAGGAAACGAAACAAAACTGATTATGAGGAATTTAGTTATTTCTTATTGGAATGATAGAAAGTCCTATAAAGAGGTTTGAAAAGTTGTTTACAAAAATTATTATTCTGCACAACAATACATAATATTATTAAAACTCATATCATAGTAGAAACAATTAATAATCTCGTGGGAAATGTTTCATATTTCAAAACATTAAGACAAACTCTAAAATCTAAACCATTTTTATACTAGCCTTGATTTATGCTTGAAATCGTCATTTTGATTATGACACATTCTTATGTCTAAAATGCCCATTATTTCAATTCTTTTCTTTATATAATTATTTTTCATAATGTTTGAATACATTATTTTATCCATGGTTTTTGTAATAATGTGTAATTATCCAATAAGAAAATTCAATTACAATTTGCTAAGAATTTATTTAAAAGTCTAGAATTGTGACATAATATTATATTTTGTCATGAAAACAAATTTAACATTTGGGGATTTGACAGCGATGTTGAAGTTTGACAAAAACCAAACGACGAACTAAATCATAAGTTTGTGAAGCTCAATGTAATAGAAAGGTGATAATATACTGGAATAGGATCTATCAATTAATGTAGCGCTGGGAAATTATACATTACTACAAAAACCATGAATAAAATGTATTTAAATATTATGAAAAATAATTTAAAGCAAAGTGCTGAAATAATGGGCATTTTCAAATAGCATACACATCATAGTAAAATCTATAAACACTATATAACAAAAAAAAATGATCAACAAAATAGAATGAAAAAGGAATGGTAGAATATCGAAGAAGATTATTAAAAAGGATAAAATAGAGTATAATAGAAAAAGTATATCCAACAAAATATTAATTATAACATTATATATATGAAACGTGCTAATTTTGTGATATGAAAATATGCAACCAATTGCTACAGTTCGTTTTCTCATAATTTTAAGACGAATTTTACAGTTATATTTTATGGCAATATCAGTTAATAATTAAAACTACCTTTGCTTTCATAAAAAAAAAAGTATTGTTAATTTTAATAATAACTATTTTTCTTCATAAAATTAATGGTTCATGAGATATTTATAAAAATCATGAAGTTGCACTTATTTTCAGATCTTACAGGATAATTTATACATACAGGGTGATCCACGCAATTGTTTCAAGTCATAATTCCGTTATTATTGCATTTATGAAAAAATGCCAAAGGAGAAAGATAAATGGTTCGAAGAACACTACATCTGTAGGCCTTTAAATTTTTTTTAGATGCAGCAGTGCATGTGCAATTAACAATTGCATCATTTCTTTAAATAGAAATGCATATTTTTTTTACACAGATCGATTCTTCTGTTCATTCTATGTAAAAAATGATTAGACTCAAACGCTTCTCCATTACATTCTAAACATTTCTGTTAACATTTTTTTATTGTTTGCATAACTGCGTTTAAATTATCTGCAGTTATTGCTGCACATTCCAATATGATTCTTTCTCTCAGATTCTCTACAGAATCTGTGGGATTTGAATAAATTCTATCTTTCAAATAACCCCATAGAAAAAAGTCAAGGGAACTTAAATCATGTGAACGGGCTGGCCAACGTATTGATGTATTTGTTGCGATAACGTTATTGCAAAACTTATTTTTTAGAAACCGCATGGCCACTTGTGAGTTGTGTGTCGGTGCACCATCTTGTTGAAAGTATTTACAATTTATCCTGTCTCGGAGAGGAATGTCGTCGAGAAGAGATGACAATTCAAATTCCAAAAAGTACCGATATTTTTCTCCGTTTAGGGCACCATCGATCAAGTATGGACCAATAATACTGGTATTTAAAATCCCACATCATACATTAATAGTGTACCTTATTTGGTGATGTATGTTTCTCTTAAGGAATGGATTTCTTCTTGCCCATGTATGTTCATTATGACGATTAAAAATACCATTGTTGGTGAACGTACATTCATCTGTCCACAAAATCTGCCGCGGGAAATCTTCGTTCATCTGAATTTGGTTTAAAACAAATTGACAAAATTGCATACGTCTGATTGAATCTACAACATGTAAGGCATGCCCAACACTAAATCGATACGGATGAAGCTTTTCTGATTTTAAAATTCGATTCACACTACCAAGGCTTATATTGCATTCTCTCGATATTTCTCGTGTACATGCTTGTGGTTTCCACTGTAAATAAGCGAGTATGTTCACTCTGTTGTTTTCATTTCCTACTACTGGTTTTGGAACTTCTCTTTTGGGTTTGGTAAATGCACCATAGTGTTGCAAACTGTTATTCAATTTGAAAAACAATTGTCGCGATGGTTGTCGACGGTTTGGATATTTTTCCTGGTACAGTCTTGCGGCGGTATTCGTATTTTTGACATACAACACAAAAGTGTCGTACATATCTTGTTTCTCACTGTTAGTAAAATACATTTTCTTGTATTTAGTGAAATACAGTTACACTTTTTCAAATTCTTAGTTTATGTACTTGAGTTACGATACGTGAATTGCTACTGAATGATGAAATGCTTACTCATACAAATCAGTTTCTGTTATGATAACAATGTCGAAAGGGTGTTTACCTTTACAACATAGTCATGAAGTGTTTGAGTATCTTTTTCAATAAAGACATTTTTTGAAAATATCTCGAGATCTAATAATTGTTTTGTCTTGGTACTCTAATCATTTTTTACGTAAAATGAACAGAAGAATCGATCTGTGTGAAAAAAATATGCATTTCTATTTAAAGAAATGATGCAATTGTTAATTGCACATGTACTGCTGCATCTAAAAAAAATTTAAAGGCCTACAGATGTAGTGTTCTTCGAACCATTTATCTTTCTCCTTTAGCATTTTTTCGTAAATGCAATAAGTTATGACTTGAAACAATTGCATGAACCACCCTGTATATTCAATAGCACACTTCAATGAACATTTTAGTCAAATTTCAAAACTTTTCTATTTATTTTTTTTACTTGGACTTTGTTGACTGGGATATTAATATGTTAGCTATATTACCCACTCTTCACGGTTTGTATTGATGGTGAATGCACAAGTAGTGATCGGTCACTAGCGATTTTAAAAAGTCTCTGCCTCAGGATCACTGCATCGATGAGTTGACACGCAACCGTTAATGCGAACGATCCAACTCGCAGATTGCTAGAAATAATTTTCTACTGAAAAAACTAAGTTGGTATATTGAGAAATGGTGTGCAACTTGACCAATTCTACTAAATCACTATTACAATACCCTTTGATTAAATAATCGATAAAAATGAATAGTGTTCTAGCATTAGAGTACTATAACTGAAGTATTAAAAATATCTATTAAAATTAATCGATACGCTAATACTTTTAATACCCATTGTAATTCATTTGGAGTGCAGTAGATGTAGTACCAAGCACTTTTTGCTCATAAATTTATTGAGAACGTTAATTTATATTTTATATTTTAATTTTATATCTACCATGTACTAAACGATCAAATAGATTTGTACAAAGGAATCATTCTTAGCAATGTGTAAATACTAACAGATAGCGCGCTCTGAGACGGTGTTTAAATGAACGTTAACGAGACCGTAAATGGAACAACACAATGTAGAGAGGCTTGATTAAAATATTAATTGAGGTGGAAATAATGATTCGTTGCGGCTCGGTGATTACATCGCCCTACTGTACTTCGCATCTTTGACTTTTTAATATAAGCCACTGAATAGATTTTCAATCTGAAAGCGATGTTATTCACTCATTCGCGATAGATTACATTCGATACAAATATCCCAGTGAACACACAAAATATAAGAATATCTTGTGACAAAATAAGAAACATTTTACAATTGCAGTAAAAAAAATTAATTTAAATTTACTAAACAAATTTTAATAAATACATTGCTAATATATTATTACTAGAAATGAGTCGAAACTCTCGAAATTCAAAACTCCCAAAATTCGGGGTGTTGTTTTTCTATGAAGTATGTATTTTGTCAGGAATTAAAATTTTAACACGTTTTTGTTAGAAATGTGATGTAGAAACGTCACCCGAATGAACGTGCAGCACGGGCGATGGAAAATTCCTACGCCCGGCGAAACGTAGTTTTCGTTAGGAAAAGTTTCTCTTTTCCTGTAAGAGGAAGCAAGGCGAGATCAAGAAGCTTTAGTCTTATACGAGCACCCGGATTTATGGGGGTCAGTCAAGAAGTCTTCCTCAGCGAAAAAAAGGGTATTCATGTTTGAGTAGTTGTCTGATAACCTACTCACTTTGTGTACAGGGTCTTCGGCCACCCCTGGAAAAAATTTTAATGGGAGACTCTAGGGACCAACATAAGACGAAAATCAAGAATACCAATTTGTTGATAGAGGGTTCGTTAAAAAGTTATGAACGTTTAAACTTCCGTCTGTGGAACGGCAACTTGAGAACAGTTGCGTACGCGTGGTAGTGGTTCTCATTCACAAAACTGTAAGACTATTGAGACGTCAGTAAGTGGAGTTTCTCATGCTGAATGAGAACCACTATAACGCGTACGCAGCTGTTCGCAGATTGCCGTTCTACAAGCGGAAATTTAAACGTTAATAACTTTTTAACAAAGCCTCAATCAACAAATTGGTATTCTTGATTTTCGTCTTATTTTGGCCCTCAAAATACTCTAGCGTTATTTTCCGTAATTATTCACTGTTATTTTTTGTGTTATTCCTTGTTAAATAATAAATAATTGCTATCCACGTATGCGGTTCACGTTTATTCGGTCATATCACCTCAGAAAAATAAATTATTTTTTGAGTATACTTAGATATTATTACAATTGGATTATTATTAGGTAAATAAAAATATTCTTGTACGTTATTTGCACAAATTATTATTTACATGGTTTTTGAAAATTCGACATTTTTTTAATTTCGACGGGTTTCGAAGTATCGATATTTTAAATGGCCGATCTTTAATTGTTTCTATTACAGTAATCCCTGACCGCACAATGTTTTCTCACTTAACGAACCAAAAATTTTGAATTTGATACATAGTTTAGTATAGTTTAAGCGTATTATAAAAGTTAATTTTAAGTTGAAAATTTTTTATTTAATAAATATCATTATTTGGAAACGTACTTAATATACAGGGTGTTCGGCCACCCCTGGGAAAAATTTTAATGGGAGATTCTAGAGGCCAAAATAAGATGGAAATCAAAAATACTAATTTGTTGACTGAGGCTTCGTTAAAAAGTTATTAACGTTTAAAGTTTCACCCGTACTGAATTTTTTTCTCGAAAATGCGCAAGATTTCGGGGATATGTCTATTCACCAAAAATGATTGTAACTCATCGCGACCAAAAATAATTTTTCCAGAACGATTTGAAATTTTTTTTCCCGTCGAAAAATTTCACACTTTCTCGAAGTTTTTTCTAGAAAGTGGGTAGGATTTCGGGAGTATGTGTAATGACCAAAAATAATTGTAATTGACCCCCACAACCGAAAATAATTTTTCCAGAACGATTTGAAATTTTTGAATTTAATTGTTAATAAATTTTTAACGAAGCCTCCATCAACGAATTGGTATTCTTGATTTTCGTCTTATTTTGGCCTCTAGAATCACCCATTAACATTTTTCCCAAGGGTGGCCAAGCACCCTGTATAATGTCATAGATTACATTTATTTAAAAAATAGAAAACATGTTGAAAGAATATTTATTAGAAAAATAATGAAACAATAAGTGGAAAGTGCGTTTTGATAAAAAATATCTACTTTTTGAGTTAACAGCAGCTTGTATTCCTCTAGATATATTTTCTACAAGTTTTTTACATTCTGTAGGCTTATAATAGCGACAAATGTGAAATAGTTTTGTTTAAATTGGCAGTTTCTTCTTTAACTTTACCTGTAACTAATTTATCTTTCGTATTTTTAATGCATGTTTTCTTTGAAACAAAAAAAGTGATCCATATTCTCACCTTCTTTGTTAATGTTCTCGTACATCACCGTATTTGTCTTATCTTCAGCTAATACACCACGATGATAGAAAATGTATTAGTTGTTCTCACTCACAAAACTGTAAGGCTGTCGATACGACAGGAAATAAAGTTTCTCACGCGATGAGGGAGAACCACTAGGACCGACATGTTGCGACCTATTGCGCGCATGAAGCTGTTCGCAGATTGCTGTTCTACAGACGGAATTTTAAATATTCATAACTTATTAACAAAGTCTCAATTAATGATATAGTATTCTTGATTTTCGTCTTACTTTGACTTCTAGAATCTCCTATTAAATTTTTTCTGAGAGATAGCTGAACACCCTGTATACGTGCTATTGGGAGACGACAACATATTAAATGACGCAAAGAGCAAGGGGGACTGTCCGCACAATCCACGTAATTCCCTCCACTTCTTAGATTCTTGGTTATTATCGGACAAGTAGATCACGAACAAAGTCCCTAAACAAACCATGAACCAAAGTTGAGCGAATTAAGTGGGATTAGGTGAGACGTACGGATAATTTCCCTTGTGTCGTTTATCTTGTGGATAGTATGCCAACCTTTCGTCTCCCAATAACATGTACCATAGAGAGACGACTTGATGGCTAGGCACGTCGATTGGTCGTAGCGTAATAGCGACGCCTGTCCTCACATGCATTGTCATTATTGGTTGAATTAATCACAACTACAATTCCATCGCGTGACAAAGGACGCGAATGAAACGTATCAAGACAGAGTAGGATAGAACGCAACATTGGCGTAGCCGTAAGCTCAAAATATTAACCATGAATAGAACAAAAATGAACGCTGTTCAGTTTATAGGTGCTTAGCCTTTAAGTCATCTCTTTATGGTACGTGAACGTCTGAATGATTTGAAACATGGAGTATAAACAGACGTTGAATATTTCTCTGTATTGCACTTACTCTCACTATTTCTCACGTTTGCTTACAATGCTATTGAGCCGATCAGAAATAGCAGCTGGCAATTCGTGAAATAGTACCTTTCTCAATAAAGGTCGCTTCATGGACTCGAACCGGTGAATATTAACGAAGAATCACTGTAATTCGTTCCTTAGGCATTTCCTCGTATCATTAAAACTAATGAAAATATACTTTATAGCAGAGACACTGTATACAGACTGTTCATCTTAACGACCGCACTGATTGTTGAGGAATTAACACTTATCTGATAAAAAAATATTTGCAACAAAAATTTATGATAACTTTAAGAAGAAGTGTACAATAATAAAAAGTTCGAAAAATGTTTGTATTCGATAAAAGCACAGATCACCTTGACATTTTTAAATAGGTCTATGTATTTGTGATTTTATAGTGTTATAGCTAACAAAAATACAAATTCAAGAGCCTACAATGACCTATAAACAAGGATTAGCTCAGAAATTCGCAGTAATTGAGAAAATAGCTAACAAGTTTTTCCGATTTGTTCTCATTAGATTCTTATTTATGGGGACATTTAAAATCACCTGTCTATCAAACATCGGTTGACACAATTGAAAAACTTTAGAATCGGATAATACGTGTATGCAGAGTCGTAGATTCACAAAGCTTACTTTTGGCTACACATAACAATTTAATGAGAAGAACAGAACTTTGTGTCACAAAGGGCGACATGCAGTTTGAACATTTATTAAAGTAAATTTAATCACTATTTAATGTATTAATTAATTTTACCACTGTGTATTTGTTAAAAAATTATAACATTGATATTTTAAGTACTTACAACTTTCATTTTTGACAACAATTTTTTTATTCAATAAACAATTAAGATCACCTTGTTTTTTTTAGTAAACTTATATTGTTTGTTTTTTTTTCATAAATCGATGCATCTTTGTATCCTCTTGAAAAAAATATTAGAGGCTTTAGGTTGAAAATTGAATAGTTTAGGAGTTTATTAGTTTAATCCCGAACTCCCATATACAGGGTGTTCGGCCACCCCTGGATGAAATTTTAATAGGAGATTCTAGAGGTCAAATTAAGATGAAAATCAAAAATACCAATTTGTTGATGAAGGCTTTGTTAAAAAGTTATTAACGTTTAAAGTTCCACCCGTACTGAATTTTTTTCTCGAAAATGCGCAAGATTTTGAGGGTATGTCTATTCACCAAAGATGATTGTAATTGACTCCTGCAATCGAAAATAATTTTTTTAGAACGATTTTAAATTTTTTAATTTAATTTTTTAATAACTTTTTAACGAAGCCTCAGTCAAGAAATTGATATTCTTGATTTTCGTCTTATTTTGGCCTCTAGAATCTCCCTTTAAAATTTTTCCCAGGGGTGACCGAACACCCTATACATATAGTCCGGGCTATGATATAGCGAGGTCGAAAACTTGAATGGGTGTCAATGTTTGTTTCAGCTCCCGAAACAAGTGAATTGACAGAAATACGAGTAGCTAAGGTCTTTAGACTATGATCAGGGCTTAATTTGGTCTGGTCAGAAATTAATTTGTTTTTTAATTTAAGCAACTGCAATTTCTTGTCGGTTAGATACTGATTAACTTCAATAGGAAATATTTTGTTATCAGATCCTCGAAAGGGGCTGGAAAATCATGGGGACTAGTTCATATGCCTCACCCTGTATAATAATAGATGAATCGCGTCTTCAACCAGATACGAATACTAACTTTGATTCAGATGTAGGCATAATATAATATATAATTGATTTAAAAAATATATTTAATGAAAAAATTCAAATAAGTGTTAATTTTTTATTCTTTAACCCTATATTCTATGTATTCCAGTAATTAATTCGATTTTTTTAAGTATTCTCGATAAACTGACAAAAAATTTTCCAATAAAAGTTACTCAGTAATTATATGACAATAAATGGTAAACGAAAAAATTGGCAAAAATCTTTTTATTCAATAAAGAATTAAGATCACCTTAATTTTTGTAATAAAATTGTATCTTTGTATCTCGATGATGGTTTTAGAACGAAATTGACATGAAACTTTGTACGTTGAGGACTCAACAGACTGCTTGACTGATGCACTCTGCATTTTTTGTTTGTTTTCTGGGAATACAGCAGCAACAAAAGTTAATTGCCGGTCTTGGCACGATGTCTTTTGATGGTTACCGACATCGTGCCGATCGACTCGTCAGCATGCCATTTGGCTTTTCAAGCCATGCTATCCGAGACGATGCAGGTCCTTAGAGTGTTTGGCTTTGCCGAGTACTTAGGGTGCCGATCGGCCATGCTAGATGACAAATGCCGACGCGGTGGAGACGCAATTTTCAACAATGCCGATCGGCCGTGCCCAACGGCAAAAGCCGACTCACAAGGAACCTTCGCGAACGGTCCGGTTTCGATTTTGATGAAACTTCGTACACTTATAAAGCAGCCAAAAATAATGGACACGTATTTTTTTTTAGCTGTGGTAACTCGAGTTTAAGGGATGAAACCACCCCTTGAAGTTTTGGCTCGAAACGGCTATCTCGAAAACGGAAAGACGTACGAAAAAATTGTTAATGGGCCAGGTTAATGGTTTCTGACGTACAATAACATGGTGTTAAAAAATTTAACAAAATACAATTTGTTTATAACAAAAAAAATTTATTAACTTAATTTTTCATTTTATTGAAATTTTCATGACAAAAAATAACGAGCATTTTATTCTAAATTCATTGGTATGTAGCATTTTTAAATTGCCTCTTACAGTTTTGCAGATTTTGATGATTTACATCTTGCGCGTACATCCACTATGGTAGTAACCGTTCTAACTTTGATTTTAATGAAGCACTGTAGGCTTGCACTAAATTATACAGTGACAAGTAACAAGTAACAATAACAGTAACAAGTTTCTTAACAGCAATGAAAAGAGTAATTGTTTTTATTACCCTTCTATGACATCGTGGCAAAGGTGGAGCGATTTATAAATTATAAATACATACAGTGTGTATAGCAATTACTCTATGTAGTTTCGATAATAGTGGTACTCGACGAAAAAATGTTTGAAACATAAAGATTTCTTACATCATGCGCATTTAATTATTGTCACGTCACCACAAATATGGCATCTTGGTTCATTTTCAACAGAATAGCAGTACTCAACAGGATTCTGGAATGCATTTGGTTCTTCATCTATACAGGGTATTCGGCCACCCCTGGGAAAAATTTCAATGGGAGATTCTAGAGGCCAAAATAAAAATTTCAAATCATTCTGAAAAAATTATTTTCAGTTGCGGGGGTCAATTACAATCGTTTTTGATGGATCACATACCCCTGAAATCTCACCTACTTTCGAGAAAAAAATTGGAGTATGTACTGAAATTTTTAGATGAAATTAAAAAATTTCAAATCATACTAAAAAAATTATATGTAGTTACAGGGGTCAATTACAATCATTTTTGGTGAATAGACATACCCCGAAATACTACGCACTTTCAAGAAAAATATTCTTTACCGAAAATCTAGTGTGAGGCCAGAAATGCTTCCCTGAAATTTCATACATATCTTTAAAACGTCATAACTTCTGAACAGATTGAAGGATTTTAATGTTTAAATAAGCAATCGACGCGTATTTTAGTAGAGAATATGTAGAAATTCTAAAAATATTGAAGAAGTTGCTCCTTGATCCCGTAAAATGTGAAAAACCCCATAAAAGTGGTCCAATTTTTAAACGGCCATAACGCCTACAATAGAGAAGGTATCTCATTGAAATTTTTTTTTTGGTGCAGAGCCCATAGGCACCTACAAAAAACTATGAAACAATTTTTCTGTAAGGTGTGAAATAAAATTATTAAAAATTAAAAACGAATTTTTAAGAAAAATCGACGAGGGTTAGGTGTCTAAATTTTTCCGAATCTTAATGTTACCCTTAACCTAAGCTCGGCTTCCCCTACCAAGGTGACGAAAACGCGTAGCGCTAACCGATGAAAGGATTGGGCAAGCCAATCCTTCAAGTCGTCACCTTGGCAGGGCGTTTCTTGCCTTTTGCAACATTCCCGCCCACCTTACTGTCCAGTGTCCAGGTACACCATGCAAGGGTGAGCGAGAATATCGTCTTTTTAAATGAACAATCTTTGGGGAAAGCCAAAGATCCCTAGACCTCGGTGGTCTGCAGCTGTGTGCTACTGCGGGTAGTCCCGTGTGGAGTTTGGAGTTTCCCCTAATACCGTAACGTAATTTATCCAAAGAAATATCTCTAAATTCTGATCCTCAAAAATAGCCGTAAGTCACGTCCGCATCGTAAACCCCGCGATGTTAAGGTTCTGTAAGAATCCTTAACACACGTAGTAAATGAATTATTTAACACACTTTAGCAGAACGAGTGGGGTTAAGTCGGAAGAGTGGTTGATTACGAATCAGGAGGTAACGTTCATGTATCCCCATTGTTGTTACTATTTTTTTCTTTCTTTTTAAATAGAACTTTGAAAAGAAAAAATATTTTATTTATTTTTGCATTTAATATTAATCCTATATGATATCAATATTAATTACTGAAACAAAAAATATAAATTTTCAATATAGAAAATAGAAGCACAGTAATAAAATAGCAGTATGTGTCGCATATATTTTTCTGTATTAATCATCAGGTGAATTCTGTATTTATTGTTCATATCGCCACTATGTACATTAATAGTACATTTTAAACAATTGTTAAAATAACGATAATGCCTGGGCAATGATGTCCGTATATTTGCTTGCCTTGGGTATCCATACCTTACTTTCCAAATTATTATAACTGCTCGGTTATTCGGCTACATAAGCTTATTGTTAATGGGAAATATTGTAAGATTAATAATATACAATATTGATTGTTTTTTTATTCTTTTTTAAATTCTGTACAATATTTCGGATGTTACTCACAATAAAAACATATAAAACATAATTTAAGGAAACACCATGCACATTTTATAAACTTAACTTTTTGACAATAACATACACGTAACAAGAAATTTTGTTTTTTGTTTTACAATAAATATTAATGTCATATAGGATTAACATTAAATGTAAAAATAAATAAAATATTTTTCCATTTCAAAGTTGTATTTAAAAAAAGGAAAAAAATTGCAACAACAACAGGGATTGAAACGTATTACTTCCAGATTCGTAGTCAACCATTCTACCGACTTTTCCACAACTCGTTCTGGTAAAGTGTATTACATAATTTACTACATTTAAACATTTACTAGGTGCATACAAAACTTTAAATCAAAATATCTCGAAAACGAAGGCCCATTTTGAAGAAACCCTTTAGGGCTTTTTGATACTACGGTGGATCAAATAAGTATTGGGACATCCAAATTTTTGTAAATATCTTTATTTGTTGAAGTATTTTTTAACATCATATATATCATTTTATGTCTTTTAACATGTACTACTTCTATACTGAAGTGAAGCACGCGTAGAAAACTTAAAGTAAATGCTTAGTCTTTAACATTAATACAAACTAAATAGATTTTTAATATTTTGTATGCATTCGTTTCGCTTTAATAATACCCTCCAATCGAGTTGGCATCGATTCCACAAGTTTTCGGGTAGTCGTAGGTGGAATATTTGCCCATTCTTCTAATAACGCCTTTTTTAAATCATTCTTATTTGAAATTTTTCTTTTACGAATTTTTAAATCTAAAATGTGCCATAAATTTTCAATAGGATTTACATCCGGTGATTGAGGAGGTGTTTGAAATTGTTTTGGCACATTGTATAAGAGCTATTCCCTCGTTTTTCTTGCCGTGTGCATCGGATCATTATCCTGTTGGAATACAAATGTTCTTTCGATGCTGAATTTTGCAGCACTTAGTAATAGATTATCTTGTAATATGTCGATATACTTTAAGGCATTCATATTTCCTTCAATACAAGCCAAATTTCCCACTCCATTGTATGACATGCAACCCCAAACCATTACATGTCCGCCACCGTGCGTAATCGTTGGTTGAATATTTCGCGACTCCAGTTCACTGTTGGGTCTCCTCCACACATATTTCTTTCCATCAGATCCGAATATGTTGAACTTACTTTCATCAGAAAATATTATATTTTTCCAAAATTCAGTATCCTTGTTTATGTGTACTTTTGCAAATCCAAGCCGTCTCTGTCTATTGACTTCGATTATGAACGGCTTCTTTCTCGCGGTTCTACCGTAAATGTGAGCCGAATGGAAAACGTTTCGAATTGTTTGTGAACTAACTGTCTTTCCCCACTGTGTTGCGACATTAACAGATAAACTGAGAGCACTCACAAATGGGTTTCTTCTGACTTCTTTAACAATGTTGCATTGCTCCCTTACTGTTAAAACTTTCGGTCGGCCTGATCCCGGTCTGTTTTCTGTCGTGGTAAACTCCTCATACTTTTTAACAACATTTCTAACCGTAGAGAAACTAATTTTTAAGATTTTCCCGATTTTGCGATAACTTTTGCCCCATTTACGGAGAAAAATAATTTCGCTTCGTACTGCAATCGACAGCTCTTTCGCTTTTCCAACCATCCTTCCTGTATGAGACGAGTACTGAAACTAAATACTTCTACTGAACAGAGAGACCAATGTCATATACATACAGTGGCTCACGAAAGTATTCGGACGCTTACATATGCAAACTTGAATGCCCGAACTAATGTACATTAAAGTAATTTGCAGAAACAAGTAGATGCCAATAGGAAGATGGAAGTCTTAAGATTATGCCAGTAAAATTTAAAAAGGATTCAACAACGTAAAGAGGAGTTATGAGACATTTATTAGAAACATGCATGGTAAGCGACTCACAAAAGTTTTCGAAAGCTGTAATACTGTTGATAGCTTTTCATCTTCCTTTGCACCGAATGTAAACATCATTGCTAAATGAAAATATTGGTACGTTCACTTGATGTTAGGATATCGTTTCAGTAATAGTAACGTAAAAGTGTGCACAATAGTATTTAAAATAAACACCAAAACGTCTGAAACCAAAAAGTGTGAAAGAGAAATAATATTACGATTGCATGAGGACGGCAAATCGTATAACGAGATTGCCAGGATTCTGAACAGAAATAAGTTTGCAATACATTATATCATAAAAAAGTCAAAGAATGAGGGAACCCTTGCAAAGCTCGGTCAGGTCGATCAAAGAAATTGACTGGAACAGAGAAAAAAGTTATCATTCGCGAAATAGAAAAGAATCCTACTATATCCGCTCCTTATCTCGCAAATATGGTAGCTGATATGTTTCATAAAGAAGTTCACCCGGAATTATGTCGACGAATCTTACGAAACAATGATTTTCATGGCAGAGTACCGCGAAAGAAGCCATATATTAATGCAGTAAATCGTAAAAAAAGATTGACTTTTGCGAAAACCTACATTAATAAAGATAATTCTTTTTGGGATAAAGTCATCTTTTCGGACGAGTCAAAGTTTAATATTTTTGGCTCAGATGGTCAAAATTATGTGTGGAGAAAACCAAATACAGAATTGGAAATTCGACATTTGCATCAAATAATGAAACAGAGAGGTGGATCGGTCATGGTATGGGGGTGTATGGCTGCCAGTGGCACCGGAAATTTAATATTTATTGACGGAATACTTGATAAATATAAGTATTTAAATATTTTAAAGAATAATCTTAAAGAAAGTGCCAGTAAACTAGGATTATTGGAAGATTTCCACTTCCAACAAGATAATGATCCGAAGCATACTGCTAGAATTATAAAAGAATGGATCTTCTATAACACACCACACATGTTAATTACTCCACCGCAAAGTCCAGACGTAAATCCGATTGAAAATTTATGGGCTGAAATCGGAAAAAGATTAAATAAATTTCAAATAACATCAAAGCAAACACTGAAAAATAAAATTATAGAAATATGGAACTCTATTGAGTGTAGTTTTACAAAATCATTGGTTTATAGTATGAAACGTCGGCTAAGAGACATTATAGCTGCTAAAGGTGGTCCAACAAAATATTAATATTAAATAATTTAATAATACATGTAGCGTTCGAATACTTTTGTGAGTCACTTACCATGCGTGTTTCTAATAAATGTCTCATAACTCCTCTTTACGTTGTTGAATCCTTTTGAAATTTTACTGGCATAATCTTAAGACTTCCATCTTCCTATTGACATCTACTTGTTTCAGCAAATTACTTTAATGTACATTATTTCGGCCATTCAAGTTTGCATATGTAAGCGTTCGAATACTTTCGCGAGCCACTGTATTTGTTTACATTTGCGTCCTAGAAATCGTGTAAGAAGTGTCCTAAAGGAAGAAACTATAGAACTATAATTGCAGACATGACTGTGCCAATACTTTCTTGACTATAAATTTTTCGCTATTTCTTTATAATTTCCGTTGTTATTGATATTGAGTAATGTGCTTCGGTATACAAGTAGTGTACGTTAAAAGATATAAAATGATATACATGATGTTAATAAAATACTTCAACAAATAAAGATATTTACAAAAATTTGGGTGTGCCAATACTTGTTTGATCCACTGTAGGTATGTACTATAACTTTGCGATACGGACGCGATATTTCCCGGGAAGCACGAATCCTTGGTTGTCCTTGTCGGTCGGACATTTTAAAAACTTCGATAAATATTCGTGTTGAGATACAACGACTCGATGCTTTATAATTAGCCAGTATGTATTGGCCCGCCAGAAAACACACCATGACACGTGATCGACACTGTGTTTTGTTTTCTCGGGTGGCGTCACAGACACGATCGTTGCGAACAAGTTCAGTTCTAGACTATCAGTAAAATAAATTGATAAAAACATTACAGTTCACTATTTACTATATGCGTTCTATTAATATACATATGTATATTTATGTGCGTGTGTCTATTTTTATATACAATAATAAAGTTATTCCTTTTCATTATAAGAAAAAAATTTTATAAAACTTTTTTATATCCGAGGCTCTGTTTTCGAAAATTTCGGCTTGAAAGTTTGTTTATCTTTGTGAACGATTTAGTTGTCGTCCATTCTTTTACTGCTGTTGTTTCCATCAGAGATAGTGTTTACAAACATTATTTATTGTGTGGTGTAAACAGTACTAAGTATTCCTACTGATAATTAATTTTTTATTCTTTATTACTACTTTTCATTGTAATATTACAAAACTGTTCACTATTACAAATATTGTTGAAAATGTCCTCCTCTTTGCAGCACACGCAAGTTTGCTCGATAAATTAATGATATTTGAATAAACTATAACTTCTATCGTGAACCGAACTATGCAGTAAACTGAGTATTTCCACCACTGTCAATGTTTGTAAACACTATCTCGGACGGAAACAACAGCGGTAGAAGAATGGACGACAGCTAAATCGTTTACAAAGATAAACAAACTTTTAAGTCGATTTTCTTGAAAACGGAACCCCGTTTTCAAGGATGTTACGTATTACTCATGTATGGGGCCGAAATGTTTAGTGGCTTGGACGTTGACCCGATCATCTGGCATACAACCCCCCGGCCGGGGTTAACTCATATCGTATGTGGGCACCCGGCCCAATTTTCATGACCTTATATGGTAATGCCCCACCACTGTACGAGCTCAATTTCGAGGGCCGAATTTTCTTACTCGGGGGGCTCAGTTTCCTTAAAACTCTCGAGGCGACGTTACTTTGATACTCAAGGCAAGATCGGGTTATAATTCCCTTTGAGCAACTATCTACCATAACGGTTTTAATTTTGAGTGTTCAATAGACTAATCGAGTAGTAGCTCCCGTGAACGAACCGCGTAAAGTCGATACAGATCTTTCGCCGTTGTGACAACATAAGTAATAGTACTAGTTCTGTTAATTGACCATTGTACTTGAGTATCGCACAAAATATATTCAAGTAGTTATCTTAAACTTGTCATATTCACTCATTTCAACCCTGAATCCTATTAACAGTAAGACTAGAGATATCTTACGAATCGGTACACCTTTATCGCTCAAGGTGTACCACATTACGACAGAGCAAGATCCGACAAACTTCCTAAAACCCTACGTGGCTCCCAGGGTATAAAGCTCCTGATTCGTCTACTCCTCCTAGCGGCTTCCAGGGTATAGAGCCCCTGGTTCGTCCGGAACTCCTATCTTTTTCCTGACCATTCCTAAACCACCGGTCGAGTATTGCCTTCAACCGAATCCAGGATCTCACGCTCGCACTCGTAACAAGGAATACATCGAAGTTAACACTTTGAGGTTCTAATTCAGAATCTCTATATGTAATGTTCTTGCCAACATTGTTAACTGCGACTGTTAGGTGTTTCTTAATTTGTATTCCACCTCCTACACTTTTTCGTAATACATAGCAACGAAATTCTGCCAGTTAAGGAGTTACACCACCTTGGCGAACCCAAAATGGACGGTATTTTCGATGCAGACAAAATAACCTGTTAACCATGTATAAATTATTTCTTGAACTTTTGAGAAAATGGCGTTACCCCAAATACGATCCGCTGGTGTACATGATAAATAAAAAAAAGTTCAACTGAATTTAATATAATTTGGTACATATATTCTCAATAATATTCTTTATCGGTTGACATGAGATTTTTTAAATTTAAACATTATCTTGTATGGGTACAAGGGTAAGGGACAGTACACGTCACAAGGTTTGGGACGTGCTAACTGCTTTCTTTATTGGAGGAATGACGATATTTATAGGACAACACACGTCGCTTGACCGTTAAGGTATGCAGCGGAGATTTCCATTGCAGGTGGCCGGTGGTTTGCATTCGCAGAATTGTGTCTGAGGCTGATAGGGCTGCGTTCGCCGAAATGTGACTGTGGCTAATTAGGCTGTGTCACAGAAGAGTTTTGTCTGCATCTGATTAGGCTGCGTTACAATATGGCAACGTCGCGCCCAGTTCTCCAGCATGGTTAGAAGCTCTACCTCTCAGAGTTCAATTTAAATGATTTGACCTTACTGCTAAATATTGAGGTTCTTTATTTTTAACGAGTGGTATAGAATTCTAATAATGATATGCCTTGAAATTTTTTTAAAGATCATTGCTTTTATGTTCAATTATGCAATGCCATTTATAACTCTGTTGGAGTCTGAGGAAATCAACATTAAATGGTTTGAAAGGAGTGTGAAATTGAAACACTGCAGTGCAGTTCTGCATGCAGTTCTTTCGTTATTTTGTAATAAAATTAATGATTAAACTTATACCTTTTCTCATACCAATATACAATTACTCTTACTCGTATTTCGATGAGCAGTATATATGAAAATAATCATATTTTTTATTAACATCTTTGTTTATTTCTCTTAAATATTTAATATTACAGTACATTACTTCAACCTATAAAACAATTTTATTTTCGTTTATTAACCCTTTGCACTCGGAGACTTTTCTTTGATCGCCTACTAACAACTTAAGCACAGTTTCTTACGAAATAGATACTAAATACTTCAAGCAAACATATCTTTTTTACATTCTTTACTTATGTATTTTGTCCTATATAATCACTTTAAAACAATAATATCGTTGTGTTTCCTTAGAGGGTATATCTAAATTCTTTACTGGTTGTCCTTTCAGAGGGGATAGTCGAGTACAAAGGGTTAAAAACACAAACAAATTGAAAACAATGTAACTAGCCATAGAGACTATATCTCAGTCGTATTTGTACATACAAAATTAAGCACGTATGTATTCAAAAATGCAATGAATATTTCACTCGATGACCTTTGTGTCTTATTTATGGGCATCGGTTTAACTAATTTTTCTGTTATGTCTCTAGTAATATTATTTCACTCCATCAATAACTTTCCTTTATGCTAGTTTACATATTTGATTTTACATTTCTAAACTCTAGCTTTTAATTGTGCTCATAAATTTTTATTCGGATTTTTATTCGGGTTTTGTGGAAGGGTTTTCATTACCTTAGGCAGGTTTATAAAACCTATTGTAGAGTTGCATATACCTTATGCTTCGGATCATTGGTTTGATAAAAAATAAAACCAATGCGAATTCTTAAACGATCTGGAGAATCATGTAAATGTTCCCTTAATATATTTATATGTTTATACGTATCTATAAGTTAATAGATACAAGATTATCTAATCTAGCGGCAGAAAAACATTCTCACACCATAATGGGCTGAAAATTCGATATTTCAAAATTTGAAATACATTATCTGAATGAAATACATTAACTTTACTGTCATCTATAAAAATTGCCTTTTTTCAATCTTCATATACAGGGTGTCCCGTAAATAGTGTAAGAGCCGGAAATGTGGGGTAGCTGAGACGATTCTGAACAACAATTTCCTTTGCAAAAATGTCGGATGGAGCTTCGTTTTTGAATTATTAACGAAAAACACTGACGAATCACGGCGCTTGCCTGCCGCGCGCTCAGGGCCGTCCGAACTAAGAGAGCCACCGTGTCGGGTAGGTAGCAAGATGTGCATCGGAGATACGTCGAGGAACGAATACAAATAATTAAAAATACTACCACCGCAACTGTTACCTCTGCGGATTGGATAAATCAGCCAGCTAAATCGAATTTATTAATTATTTGTATTCGCTGTTTCCAAGGAAGAAGGAATAAAATGTGGGAAGATGCTCTCGGAATTTTTAGGAAATTAATTTTTCGCACCTGAGTAACGCTTCTCGCCAGAGTATGTTAAAATTAAAATAAGAATTATTTTCAGAAAATTAAAATAAATACGGTAAGAACCATTTGTAATCGTTTGTTATTAAAAACTGTACTGGAAAAGCAGACTGGATTTGTGCATACCGAAACATTCCTCGAATGCAAAGGCTTTAATAGAGAAATAATTGAAATTCGACTTACCCATTTACTAGCAAGTTGCTCTGCTGCGCTGACAATAAGGCCCGGTTAGTGCACTCCTGTCGACCACGGAAAGGTCGAAGACCCCAATAAAAATCAGCTGATGGGACGGCCCGGTCACTGCACCCGCTTCTTACCCCGAAAATGTAAAAGTGAAAAGTGCTAGTGACCGTGCTGTGAAGTGTTTTCGGGGTAAGAAGCGAGTGCAGTGACCGGGCCGTCCCATCAGCTGATTTTTATTGGGGTCTTCGACCTTTCCATGATTGACAGGGGTGCACTAACCGGCCCTATTGCAACTTGCAAGTAAATGGGTAAGGCGAATTTCAATTAATTCTCTATTAACCCCTTGCATGCGAAGAATGTTTCGGTACGCACAAATCCAGCCTGCTTTTCCAGTACAGTTTTTAATAACAAACGATTACAAATGGTTCTTACCGTATTTATTTTAATTTTCTGAAAATAATTCTTATTTTAATTTTAACACATACTGGCGAGAAGCGTCATTCAGGTGCGAAGAATTAATTTCCTAAAAATTCCGAGAGCATCTTCCCACATTTTATTCCTTCTTCCTTGGAAACAGCGAATATAAATAATTAATAAATTCGATTTAGCTGGCTGATTTATCCAATCCGCAGAGGTAACAGTTGCAGTGGTAGTATTTTTAATTATTTGTATTCGTTCCTCGACGTATCTCCGATGCACATCTTGCTACCTACCCGACACGGTGGCTCTCTTAGTTCGGACGGCCCTGAGCGCGCGGCAGGCAAGCGCCGTGATTCGTCAGTGTTTTTCGTTAATAATTCAAAAACGAAGCTCCATCCGACACTTTTGCAAAGGAAATTGTTGTTCAGAATCGTCTCAGCTACCCCACACTTCCGGCTCTTACACTATTTACGGGACACCCTGTATATATTTCACATGTTTCAACTTTCATTTTCATTTCCAAATTGCAAACTCTTTTTTCGATTTATTTCACTAACATAAGGTTTCTTGTGAGGCTTCTTCCATTATATTCATATCTTCATATAACACGTCGAACTCTTTTAATATTAACTTTCTATCTTATTTCATTTTCAATCTTAGATGCAATTTTAAGATTTTTCTTTAATTTTTCTCTAAAACTCTTCGTTCGTTACAATGACTTACCAACCAACTTTCTATTGAAGTTACAGATCTTGTTTTTTATTGTACTTTTCATACCGTTTTATTAGGTATTGAACTGTAGATTGGCTTCTACTAACAATATTACTAATTGAAAACTTTAACCATTTCGGTAATAACTAATAATTAATTTTTACAATTAAATTGAGCTTTCTGTTCCTTTTCGACCTATTTTATTTAATAACGTGACAAATTGTTTACTTTTTGTTTCATGTAGAATGTATGGAAAATCTCGATATATGGAAAAAAATCCATAGAATATATATTAAATAGATATTGACTATTCGAATACTTATATGAATATATGAATATATGAATCAGTTGTATATAAATATTTTCTGAGATTTTTCGAAATTACAAAAAATTTTCTTCTGAAATCGGAAATCCTAAAACAAGATTCTTAAGTATTTTAATGGAATGAGAAACATGCTTCTCGTAGTATTTTATTCTTACTACAAATACCTGTTATAAAGTTTTCTGTTATTCGAAGTGGAAACGCCAAAAAAGAAATTAGAAACTAAAAAGCTTGTAAGTTTGGAATTACTGAAATTTTTTCTATATTTTTGTCAGCATTACCTTGTATGTATAATGTATTCATCACCTTCTTTGCTATTTCTGTTAAAGTAATAGAACATAATAATTTACTACATATTAGTTTACTATACATAGTACAGTGAAAACTCGATTAATGTCCTCAAGAGCTGTTTTGTAATTGAAACATTTTTATCCCCACCACTAGGGGGATCACCCTTGAACCAGTGAGGCGAAGTATAACCGGAGATGTAGCAGCTTTCTTTAAAAATCTTTATTGCCTTCGTACCTTCGTTTAAATGCCCCTGTCAGTGTGATCACACTACTATACAGAAGAAAATTTTTTATTTTTTAGTTTTTATTAATAAAAACTTTACTATCATGTGGAGGAGATTTTTCTGATTAAAATGAGACTAAACACGATATAAATCGGTTAATATTTAATAGCATGATATTGAATTAAATATTGTTCTTGCGAGTCTTATTCTCTTTGTTTATCCTTCTTATGCTGTCCTTTTCTATCTTCGGAAATATCAAAGAACAACGGATCGAGGTGCTAAGTACATTTATCGAATATGAGGTAGCTATTTTCAAACGGAACGCTTTCACTGTTCCGTAAGTGATAAGAAACTGCAACACTTATGAGAGAAGAGGTTTTGTTAACTACCTCTGTTCGATAAATGTACTATCCATTAACCTTGCGAAGATACGAGTACGTACACATTTGGAGATGCCATTAAATACCTTTCCCTAACTCCAGTGAGACATTTCACTCGAAATTGAACATGTTTTGGCACACAATTTCAGATTTTGTGCAAACTGAAATATTTTCAGATAATGTAATATGTAACGGATATTTAAATTGGGGCGATAAATCCGATTTTCATTGCCTCTTTTTTCTTTAGCTACTGACTCTTTCCATGTTCGAGGCGTCGGCAAATTATAATTAAATTCGAAAAATAATTCTCCTATTCCATAAGTGTTCCTAACTGAATCCGATGTAGTGACATTTATCGAGTTTTCACTGTAATTTACTATTAGTAAAGTGTTTAGGATTTTTCATTTTCAAAGAGGTAGTTTTATTCGAAAGCAAAGTACTTCAAATTTTTAAATATCTTTATTTAAAAAATAGATTAATGAAAGCAAACGCAGCGTCAAAAATAAAAAGGAATACAACGAATAAAAAATAATAAGCTATAAATCATAAGCCAATCTCATACTTACTGATTATGGTACAACATTTAAGATAGTATAATATTTAAATAACTTATTTTGTAAAACAATGCATTGTCAAATTTGTATAAGACAATTACATAAATTAGACTAAATATGAGGACGTGTAGAGTAAATAAGCATAGCGCATCAGTTTCTCGATTACGGTTTGAAAGTCCGAAATAATAAAGCACAAAACTCTGATGTACTCACGCACCCTGTAAGTCAGCAGAGCATGTGTAGCCTACGCGATTAGTTTTCATGAAAGGTGATTTTAATGGAAGCCCAACTGTTCCCCTGAGTTTTCAACAGACCCCATGTCAATGACTCCCTTCTCAATTGTTTACCCTGCACCACCAACCCCTCTATCTTTCCTACAATAGGTCATAGATTACATGAGGAAATTACCATTCAAATTATGTTTTCACTCATTCTTTTATATAATGGATAAAAACAAAACCCTGCAGTTAATTTCGATCGATCAATTAAAAGTCACTACAAATTAATCTATAATATTAACGTAGAATCCACATCGTGGACGGGATGAAATTAATAATACATGACATTTTGTTTACATTTCTGATTCTGTCCTATACATGGTAGCGGACAAATATATTCAGACGCAAACGTTTTTGTTGATAAATGTTATTCTTACATTCTTGCGAATTTCTTACTACGTAAAGTATTTACTATTAATATGACATTAATTGTCATAGAGATTAGATGAAGATATCTATGTATTACGATGTATAAAGGGAGTTTATTTATATATAACTGGACAAAAATATTCTGACGACTTATTTATAGCCATCAATTACAACCTCAAATATAGTTTTCGTCGAAATATCATATTACATACTTCTTTAAATCTATTTTAGCATGGTACGAGGCAACAATTTTAAAAGAAATGATTATTGAAAGCTTAACGAATCATATTTTCCAAAGCAGACTGTTTATTCGATTAAAAAAGAACAATTTCTTCAATAAGGTTATTTAGAAAATGTATCAACAAGTGGTCGACCTAGGGAAACAACAATTAGACAAAACAGGAAGATACGTCGTTTATTAGTGCCAGATCAAAGAGAAATTTTGTTCTATATTCATATGGAAATGGTACAAGATGGTCAGCTGGATGTGAGTGTAGGAATCATTCGTCGTCGTTTAGCATCATTTAATCTTCTTGGACAGCATAGCGTTAAATAAGAATTAGTATTAAAAGAAAGAACAGGAAAAGTTTAGCGACTAAAGTAAGTTTAAATTGTTTCCATCAAATGGGATGGTTTCGTCGTGAAAAAGGTCTGTTACCACTTCTCCATTGCAAGACATAATAGAAGTAGTATAATGATATGTGTATTAGATATATGAAATTATGAATAAGTATGAATATGCGAATATTTTGGAGATACAAATGTCACCATATACATTAGACAAAATGCCAAATAATTGGACGTTTCAGCAAAACAACAATCCAAAACATGTTTCATGTTTTGTAAAACATTGATTAATGCAAAAGAATATTCTTATAATGGAAAGGTCATCACAAAGTGCAGATCTAAATCTAAATGACCACTTTTGAAATCATTTGAATAAAAGTTGAAAGCCGAGAAATTACAAAATAAAAACGAATTATTTGAAATATTACAACAGAAGTGGCAAAGTGTTAATCCTGAAAAAAATTCAGAAACTTTCTGAATCCATACCAAAAAGGATGCCGTTTCCCTTATTACTAATTGTAAGAAGTTATGATAGAAAATTATGTATGATGTTTGTTCGAATACATTTGTTTAGTTACTGTACTTACGTTCACGGACAATGAATTCTGTTTGTCGATTTCTCTTGGCTATTGTGAGTTTTTTCAACATACCAATAATGCACGCTGTATAAATTTACTTGCCCACAATTTGTAAACGAAGTCTTTATCTGTAACCAAAACATTCCTAAAAAAGCCCTTTATCGTTTTTAAATTGATTTTGTTCAGACTGGTAAAGTACACGACGGAGAAAATCGATCTCGTGCAGTTATAATATGGTATAAAAAACTATACAAGCTTTTCCCACTAAAATCATACGGAAAACATTGACTTGACTAATACGTGTTACGTATTTTAGTTATCGACAATATACGTGGGGGCATTGAAAAACTGTAGCTAATACAGCAACACTATTTTGATCATGTTCTAAAACATTTTTGATTCGATCATATTTCTTAATATCTATATTAGCAGATTATTGAAATTATTTTACAATATTTGAACTATGTGTTGCGATAAATAAACATTGTTTGAAAATCTCTCTGCATATAAGCACACTATTTATATAAATTAATATAATGTCAATTTTGAAGACTGATTTTGCTACATTATTGTTTTCAAAAATAAACTCCTTAGTTGACAAGTGAATTAAATTGTTTTTATTAGTTTTACAACAAGTAAACATTTGTATGATACTTTTAAGAGAATTAGTAATAAAAATAGTAACTGTGATATATATCACAAAATAATATACATTTTTTTAAAAATTAATTCAAGGTAATATAATGAACAATCAAATGTCACTATTACACATTCTTGTAAAAAGTTGTCTTACGCAGTGCGGTGATTAGTATATTACTAATAATCATACCATATATCAGTTATTTACAAAATACATATAGAACTTTTCTTTTATTTATTAAGCTATGAAACCTCCGAAGTTATCAACAATATTCAACATGATTATTTTACTTATGGTTATAGAAATTTTATAATTAACTATAGGTGTATAAGGATTAGGTGTACAGTTTCGCATTTAAGAAACTTGAAAATTATTAACAGTAGTAGAATAAATGGTTTACACAAAAATGCATCTATCGTATAAGGGGGATGAAAACCAAGTTGACAAAGTTTGTGTGCCATATTCTTTCTTTTGTAGTCGTATAGTAGGCATTGCTATATGGCGTGATTTAGATTTTGTTCCAAACAACCACACTGACACTTAGGATCATCAATAATATTAACTCGAAAAAGTGAGGCAGCCAGATAGTAATGGTTTCCATGGCATCTGTTGGTCCAGAAGTTGAAACCTCTGGCAAGGTTATTTCTGTGGTATTTTTGACTAAACATCCACTTTCTCGTTGTAGAAAATTTCCACGTGAACAGGAATTCAGAAAAGCTGAAGATTTCTTTTGCCGCGAATGTTTCTATGTATTATTTTTCTGATATCAAACACAAAGGGATTACTTTTATATTTAGAGAGCCATTGGATAAAGCCTGTAAAGTACTTAGACAGTTAGAGTAAATAAATACATTTTTGTGAGGGTAGTTGGTAGAGGGTTCCATAGCTTTTTTAATTGCAACACATTCTGCAAAGAAAGTGGATATTTGATTATTTAATCTAAGTAGAAACGAAATGTTTAGTTTTGGGGCAGAAAAAACTGAGCCAATACCATTGTTGCTATTTTTCTATTGTGAAAGTGTTCCAAAAATTAAGGTCGAGAGTTCCAATTGACAAGATGTCAATTTGATGGGAGAGCATAGTGCATGATCTGTCTACCAAACGGTTCCAGGATTTAGAGACTGGAAGGCCTATTTAGCAGACAGTGCAATGCTGTTCCACTATTGGACAGATGTTTGATCAAATATTTTACATAGAAAATTAGCTCTGCGATGTAAAAGCCAACATTTCAATTCTCCTAAAAGAGTATTATTAGGAGTACTGTTTCTATGTCCTAAGGCACAACACCTTAGGATAATAGGATAATTAAACTTTTGTATACGATTAGTAAAGTAAGTGACTCAACTCCTACCTCACACTATACAGGGTGTCCCGTAAATAGTGTAAGAGCCGGAAATGTGGGGTAGCTGAGACGATTCTGAACAACAATTTCCTTTGTAAAAATGTCGGATGGAGCTTCGTTTTTGAATTATTAACGAAAAACACTGACGAATCACGGCGCGCGCCTGCCGCGCGCTCAGGGCCGTCCGAACTAAGAGAGCCACCGTGTCGGGTAGGTAGCAAGATGTGCATCGGAGATACGTCGAGGAACGAATACAAATAATTAAAAATACTACCACTGCAACTGTTACCTCTGCGGATTGGATAAATCAGCCAGCTAAATCGAATTTATTAATTATTTGTATTCGCTGTTTCCAAGGAAGAAGGAATAAAATGTGGGAAGATGCTCTCGGAATTTTTAGGAAATTATTCCTCGCACCTGAGTGACGCTTCTCGCCAGAGTGTGTTAAAATTAAAATAAGAATTATTTTCAGAAAATTAAAATAAATATGGTAAGAACCATTTGTAATCGTTTGTTATTAAAAACTGTACTGGAAAAGCAGACTGGATTTGTGCATACCGAAACATTCCACGAATGCAAAGGCTTTAATAGAGAAATAATTGAAATTCGACTTACCCATTTACTAGCAAGTTGCTCTGCTGCGCTGACAATAAGGCCCGGTTAGTGCACTCCTGTCGATCACGGAAAGGTCGAAGACCCCAATAAAAATCAGCTGATGGGACGGCCCGGTCACTGCACCCGCTTCTTACCCCGAAAATGTAAAAGTGAAAAGTGCTAGTGACCATGCTGTGAAGTGTTTTCGGGGTAAGAAGCGGGTGCAGTGACCGGGCCGTCCCATCAGCTGATTTTTATTGGGGTCTTCGACCTTTCCATGATCGACAGGGGTGCACTAACCGGCACTATTGTAACTTGCAAGTAAATGGGTAAGGCGAATTTCAATTAATTCTCCATTAACCCCTTGCATGCGAAGAATGTTTCGGTACGCACAAATCCAGACTGCTTTTCCAGTACAGTTTTTAATAACAAACGATTACAAATGGTTCTTACCGTATTTATTTTAATTTTCTGAAAATAATTCTTATTTTAATTTTAACACACTCTGGCGAGAAGCGTCACTCAGGTGCGAAGAATTAATTTCCTAAAAATTCCGAGAACATCTTCCCACATTTTATTCCTTCTTCCTTGGAAACAGCGAATACAAATAATTAATAAATTCGATTTAGCTGGCTGATTTATCCAATCCGCAGAGGTAACAGTTGCAGTGGTAGTATTTTTAATTATTTGTATTCGTTCCTCGACGTATCTCCGATGCACATCTTGCTACCTACCCGACACGGTGGCTCTCTTAGTTCGGACAGCCCTGAGCGCGCGGCAGGCAAGCGCCGTGATTCGTCAGTGTTTTTCGTTAATAATTCAAAAACGAAGCTCCATCCGACATTTTTGCAAAGGAAATTGTTGTTCAGAATCGTCTCAGCTACCCCACATTTCCGGCTCTTACACTATTTGCGGGACACCCTGTATAAAAATTATAAAATATTAAGTCTATTAAGACACTTCTTTATTATATTTTCCTAATATTTTTATTATGTGTTCTGTAAACTTGAGCTGGTAATCAAAGATAATCCCTAAAAATTTGACCGTTGAACTCAATTTTATTTTGTAATTTTCTATACTGATGGTACAAGTAACTGGTGGTAGCCTTTCGTTGTTGTAGTGAATTGGAATAGATTTCTCGGGACCTAGGCTGAGACTTAATTTATTAAGTCTGCTGCTTCTTATAGCTACTGCGTTTTCAATAGATTTTTTGCCGATATTAGAAATAGTAACTGGTAAGTACACCAATATCCTTTGTGAATTGAAAAACACGAATTCTGTTATCAAGCCTCGTGCATACGTTTTTAACATAAATAAGATATACCAAGGGGTTGAGAACATCACTCTGTGGTAGACTTTTCTAGACTTTTTTAGTTAACGAGCTGGATGGATTGCATATAACAAAGCTAAGAATATTGTGTGGGTATCCCTGTGTTTCACTCTACCGCTGAAGATGTGACTTGAAAATCGATCGGGGGAAAAAGAAACTGGGACAATCTTGTTAATTGTTTCGAAATTTTTTAATTGATGACCTGGATTACTTTCTCTAGTAGTTTTGATACTTACCAGATTATTCTTAAGAATTTTTGAAGAATTTTCTAAAATTGTTAATATTCCTTATCTTAATGTACTTTTTAACTGCTGCTGCACATTCTCTGTGTTCTACATAATCAGTTAAGTATCGAGTATATCTCCACTCTTTTTTATTTAGTATACCATCAGGATACAGGATTCTTGTGGTTTTTAACATTTACGATTTTTGTAATGAGGCTGCTTTTAGTAATAGCCGCAATTATTATGTTACTAAATATTCATCAACAGTATCTAATGTATTGTAAGAAGGATTAATGAAAATGTTGTTAAAATTCCTCTAGAAAAGAGCCGTATTTAATCCAATCGGTTCGTTTAGATGTTAGTCTGTGGTGAATACTTGTATATTGTACTTAGTCTATTTTCAATTTTACATGTAATGGAGAATGGTTCAAGCTCCAAGTATCTTCAAACCTGTTTAAAGATTACATAATGCCAAGCGATTGACCTTGGCCGCGATTATCGTTAATCCAGTACCGTTAGTGTACAATAATCAGGAGATTATCTCTAAGAGAATTCGTACAGCGAGCAGTGATACAAAAACGCGGTTATTTTTTTTTGCCTGTTTTTCTGGCATTGGTAATGGCTTATTACCTTTGATTCGAGTGTGCCAACGGTGTCGATGACGTCAGTACCGTGAGAGAGTAGTGCGCTAAGAATTAGACGGAGAAAGACTGCCGAAATCTAGACAGCGCCGCGTAACGACTAATTAGAGTAACGCGGCCGCGTCTTCGGCTGTCAATCCGCGCAGTCCTACATAGACTTCTCATTATAGCGGATCGGCTCCCGATTCCACTCGAACAGAAAGATTTACGGAAGGAAAGTTCTGAGTGCTTAAATTCAGAACTGTTCTGCCTGTATTTGACGGGTGTAAAGAGTAGATGTTCAGTCTGGTGCAGGTCCACTGATTGACCTCGTATAGCTGAGAATTCATTAAACTCGAGAAAAATGTGGTTATTTTCCGCCTTTTCCTTCACGAACGGATCGTTTTGAAATTCGGTCAAGTACACCCCGAAATCTCGTATGGGATTTCCCAAACCGTGATTCCATGAAATCAGTTCTGCGGCAGGAGATCGAGAAAATACACCAGTAGGGTGTTTGATCTGTCCGTACCGAATTGAGTGGTCGTCTCGATCGTATAAATGATTGAGACTCAAGAAAGTTGGCAAATTACGGTTCGATTTTCTTGTGATTACCGCCAGGTTGAGGAGACACCTACGTGGTAAACCATCCAGGTGGGTCCACTATAGTCGGGTCGGCGTCCACTAAGGATGCCTGACTTTTTCCGGTTTCGAGTCCTTACTCCTACAGATCTCGCCAGTGTAAAGTTTAAAGGAGCACCTGTGTGGAGGAGTAACGGAGTCGTGGGTCAGGCTTCCACGTGGTTCAAATACCGCTAAGTGCAACGAATAGATGTGCAACGTGCAGTGAACCACGTGTTGTCGGGCTTCGTAGTACAACCCCTAGCCAATAAGTCGTCTATTGAAGCAGCTAAGAGCAGCCGCAGATCGACGGTTAGGCGGTTGCACTGCACTGCGTTTCGACGCATAGACTCAGTGCACAGACTCACAGGAAAAGTGCATTTGGAGCCTTACAACCCTCACTTGCAACCCCGTCCACTAGGTAATCGACTGTAAACGGCGTAGAGAAGAAATTAATTCTTTATCTACGCCAAAATAAAATACAGTCCACTAGCGAGTTCATATATTACGAGCAAGCGAAATTCTCCGCTCCTGTACGTTCGAATAACGAAGCCAGGAGCGTGAGGACACATGCGCGGCATAGATACGTATAACGTGTTCACGTGTGTCTAACACATAACCGTGTTTTTCTGGTTATAGGAATACAGACCTATCTCAACACGACGAGTTCGGCAACCGGCACAGGCAACGACGAGGACGATAATTCTCAAGCTTCGTCAAATCTCCTATTTTTCAGTTCCTATTGTTCATTTACAATTTATAATTAGTTGGTTTTCTTGTTTTTTGTTGTCAATTTATTTTTGTAATATCAGGTCAGCGTTAAAGGCCGACGAAAAGAAAACCATACGCTTGTAATCATTTTCCCTGAAAACTCCTGTACCTCTATCCGGACTTCGTCGTAAAAAGCATCAGTTTTTTAACAAAATCCTTCGAGCTTAAGCTTGTCATAAATATTAAAAAATGAGAGGACTAAGTCTACGTTTGAGCTCTTCTTCCTATAGAAATTTATGAGTGGTAGTATTATCATTAATTAGAATCAAGTTTGAATCAGCTGTAGTGGCCAGTGCAATGGACACGGCGCCGCATAATATAAACTCTGGCGCAGAGACGTAAACTATAGGCCGACTCTGTCGCCAGCCAGAGATACCAGAAGTGCACCGAAGGCACTTTCTCACACTAAGCCAGATCACATCAAACCGTCACACGCTCTCTTTCTCGATTCTCCGAAGCTACCCGAAGTAATTTCAGACCGTCTCGTGAGAGTCGAGAGAGAAAGATTCACATTCGCCTTCCCGCTCTTGAACAACTGAAATCAGACCTTCCGTCAACGGCATACGATATGGAATCTCGAGTCGACATTCTCGACTACCCAGGCATTTTTACTTTCCGACCTATCTAGGCGTACATAAGCAAAATACCCATAATGAAAAAAAATTTTGTAAAATTTTTTTCCCAGAATTACACGATTCAAAAACTCCAGATCATATTTTAATTATTGAAAAAAAGAAATTTTTTTTTATTATTCCTATGCATGAGCGTACATGTGTACATATATTATTAATACGATTTTTTAAAATCAAAATACTTTAAGATTGAAGATTAATAAATTAAAATAAGAGTCCACTCTTTGTCAATATCGTGCACGCTGTAGCATTTTTTAATAAGAAGTGTTCTTATTTTTGTAATATGAACAAAACAGAAGAATTAATAGTTGCAGAAATTAATTAATAATGATTTTCCTCGGTACGTTTTGATATTACCGTATCAATTTGTTATGATGTACTAAATATTATATGCCATTTTAAACAAAATATGGATTGGATTTAAAATTTTAAAAGGAAATAGCCGAATATTTTTACAGGTACAAAATATAGCGTTTAATTTTGGAACAGTAACATGAGTTAGCAGGTAATGTCATAAAGCTATTTTACCCAGTTATACCCTTTTTTACCTGAAGTATAAGGTAAAAAGTACGACGTACAAGGTACGACTATTCGAAAATCGCTCACATTTTATCAATGTAAATGAAGTGGCCTTTCCACCAGAGTTAAATACAAAATTTTGTAATTTCTGTGAAAACAGAACTTTCATTAGATGTATGTGATGCTTGAAATTTTTATGTTCTGACTGTTTTTACGAAAAGTACCATTCAGATTCATGTATTTCGTACATTGAAAATAACATATGTTAAATTTAATACGTTAAATTTGTAACCGTTCCCTCGTCGACGGTTCGATTCGATTCGGTTTGGGGGACTGGAGGAAAGTCGTGCGTTGCCGACCCAGTCTTTTCTTTTTTCTTGACTTTTAGTAGTTTATTGTTTGGGTTTTAACAGTAGCTCACTTGCTACCGGTACTTAATTGCTAAAGTTAATAGCACTGAGGAGCTAAGGTGGACGTGCCAACCTACCCACGTTACCAAGAGTCTTACGTTGGTGGTAGGGCCCGGGTAGGAACGGTAGGAACGGAATTGATCCAGAACTTAGGATCACTGGGTAAGTACGGTGGGCGATGGTAGGTGGCCGTATAAGGAGCGGATTGAGGCAATGCCCTACCTACGTTACCAAAAGGCTTACGTTGGTGGTAGGGTCCAGATAGGGTACGGCGAATCGGTCGCAAGAGTGCCCCTCGCACTCTCGTGTTATTCAAAAGTGGAGCTCATGTAGACCACGTAATGAATGTACGGAATCTCTCGTCACTTAAGCTGGCGTCGACGAGCAAGACACGAATCTCCGAATCCGGTCGGTGACCCGGTTTTAATATCCGCGCGGCTCGTAATTAATAGCGAGAACGCGAGGACTCCTAGCGGCCGTGCGGTGAACCACCGGTCGCGGAGAGTCGGTTGGTGACGGTGATGGGTTCGCGGCCCGGGTGAGGATATACGCGTTACAATTAAATTTTTAGAAAAAAAAATATTCAAAGGTCAGACAAAAATGTAATGCCACATTCAGTGTACTGTTATGCCGTAAGCTGCAGACTCGTCCAAATAGTTGCGGCGTCACAATATTAGGTTGATTTTGTTTGGGAAAGGTTCAAGCACTCGGACAAAGATATCAGGATATACTCTAAGGTTTATTCGGAGACTGAACACTGATGCACTTCTTACAAAATCAAACGTGAAAATGAGCCCCGAGGGCCAGGAGCGGTACGCTTTTATAATTTTTGGTTTGAGTATAGCCGGGTTAGATCTGGGCGTACGACGCATTTGTTTTTACCCTTAAAGGAGTCAACAAGTTCGTCATCTTCTTGGTGTATCGCTTATAACTAACCTTATCGCTATGAGTAATACTTATTTTCTATGGGGGCCTACGGCATGACAGTACGATTAAAATATGATTGAATAAGAAAAAAAAAGATTTGTTTTTAGTAGGGTTCTAACCTGCAGAACAAAAAAAGCTTGAACTTGCAGGCAAAACACCTCACCAATCACACCATGCTGACTACTGGTGAATATAGTTCTATTTCTGAATATAAGTACCTGTAATAACTTTAATAATATCTCAAAGTAAAACCTAACCCAAAACAAGGTATCATTCTAACCTTGACGTGTCAGAACCGAGTTTTCAATTACTGTTTAAAGATTGCATAATGCCGATCGATTATTATCGGCTGCAATTACAGTTAATCCTATTAGCGCACGAGACAACTCGGAGATTATCTCTAGGAGAGTTTGTACAGCGAGCAGTGATAGAAAAACGCGATTATTACTTTGTTACATATGCCGAACGTTTCGTTTCCCAATTTTTCTGTACCACTTGCGTGCATTTGGAAAACGCCCTGCTACTTATCCACCCTTTGGAATGTAGAGTCAGTTCTCACGATATGCAGCTGCTCGGTGACTAACGCAATTCGAAGATTACCAAATATGGTAATGTCTAACGTGCAACTGAATCCTCCCCTACAGATTTTAGGGCATATAAACTCATTGATTTTCTTACTCTGGGGATCAGAATCATACCGTCACGTTTGGAGTCAACGTCACGTCTCTCGTCACGCGTATACGGTTTTGATAGTCAATTGCATCTAGTCAGATCGGGCTACAGTACCCTTTCGTATCAATATTAAACCATATAGTATCCGTGAACCGGCACAAATTCTATTACGGCCTTTATTTTCAACCGACTTACCCCCACATCGCCAATGCGTCAACACCGTGCAAGATAATTTTAGGGAAATATAATCATTCCTTGATCGCGACATAACATACGCAAAACACTTGTATTTTACTAGCTGATTCAAAAATATATTTAGTTTTATTATTAAATCAGAGTTACCCAACTTCTTTAACCCATTATTATATAAAGCGATTATTATTAGTTAAACGTTCCCACCATAATATAACCTTACCGCACGCGATATATTATATTTAATAATCGAAAGTTACAAGGTCAATTAACATATCCTGAATCCAAATACAAATTCTTGCAACCTAGTGGCTCCTTAATTACGCATCGAGTTCGTCCACGCAATCTAATATTATCCTAGCGGCTCCCTGATTACGCATCAGGTTCGTTCGCATCCTACAGCTCCCTGATTTCGTATCAGCTTCATCTTTTTTTTTTTTTTGTACGTGGGAAAATCCTCATGGACACTCGCGGGCTCACCCGGTGGACGAGCCGGCAGGTAGTGCCGGACTCTTACCCCACTAAAACCCCACGGTGACCATACTCAGACGCCTGGCGAGGGACCGGGAATTCTAATGAGACATCACAGAGTCCCCCGGCGCGCCATGCCTCTTCAGGCCCCTCCCAGTGGTAGGCACTCCTCCCACCGCATTCCCACTCAACCACAGGCGCCTGGTCACCAGCGCCCGCGGCCCTGTGACATGGGACTAAGCCGCCGGCCGGGTAGCCACGTTGGCCGCTGGACTCATCCGCAGTCAACTGGCCAACCTGCAGCCTTAAGTAAAACCCGCGGCAAATATCCCATGCCTCGGGCCACTCACACACACATTCACACACGCAAAGCATTCATACCGGTGTTTGGTCCGCGGGAGCTTTTTTTTTTTTTTTTTTTTTTTTTTTGTCGTGGGGAAAATCTTCGAAAGACTCCCTCCCACCTCCTTGGGGAGAGGTGGGAGGGGTGTGTGGGATTCCCCGCGCCCGTACAACGACAGGCGCGGGACCTACCCACTAAAAAACCCCACGGTGACCCTTCGGCACGCTTTGGGAGGATACCGGGAATCGCTCGAAGCATTCTTCCGGTATCCTCCCCGTGCCCGCGCTTTCGCGCCCATCCCCCGGTGGGACAATCGGTCCCCCCAGTAGACACACTGCCTCATAGCGGCGGGACGGGGCCACTCCATCCCGCCGCTATCCGTCCCGGGGCCGCGTTTAGTGGCGGCTGCGAGCCCCAACTCGCAACCGCCCGCGACCCCGTTTCCACCCCTCGGCGGCCGGGCGTTCATGGCCGCACCAGACCGCCGAGGGTGCCTCCCCTTGCGTCGGACCGGTAGGGGGAGGCACTCCTACCCCCAACCGGTCCGACCCGGCGCCGCCTGGCGGGAGGAGGGTCCCCTCAGGACCCCCCTCCCAGCCTAGGTCATCCGCCACGCCGAGGCGGCCGCCCGCGACGCCTCGCGACCGGGCGACGACCTCGGGCCACCGCACGAGCGCGAGCTTCAGCGCGCCGCTGAAGCTCGCGCTCCCTCCCCGCGGCCTCCTTCTGCAACATTACGTTCTCGCAGAAGGAGGCCACGGCCCTCCACTTCTCCTCGCTGCCGAGCATGGCGCGCACCACGCCCGGCAGCGAGACATCCCGCCCGACGACGCCGACCAGGACACGGCGCTCCCCCTCCCACGCGGGGCATACCTCCAGGGTATGATCCGCCGTGTCCTGCTCAGCGTCGCAGTGGCAGCAACGCGCCGTCGGCTCCTTCCCTATCCGGCACAGGTATCTTCCGAAGCTGCCATGCCCGGAATGGTCCGCGGGAGCTTTCGCTCCGACCTCCGGGATGCCATGCGAGGATGCGACCACCAGGTTAATGACCTCATCCCCACATCCCATCCCAGCGGCTGCCCCTATCCGCCACCTGGGAACGCGCCACATAGGGCACCTCCCCTGCCGCCTGGACAACCAAACGGGTGCGTGGGCATCAGGTTCGTCTGTGATTTATCCAACCTCCCAGCAACCCCTCGATTTCGCATCGAGTTCGTCTGCGTTTGTTCCAACTTCCTAGCAGCTCCCCGATTTCGCATTGGGTTCGTCTGCGTCATTATCAACAATCCTAGTGACTCCCCGATTTCACTTCGGGTTGGTTCACAACGTTCCACCCTCCTACGGCTCCCTGGTTTCGCACCAGGTCCGCCCGTACGTGACTTCATGCCGGAGGCTCCTTGATTTCGCACCAGGTTCGTCCTCGTTATCAACTATACTAGCGGCTCCCCGATTTCGCATCGGGTTCGTCCGTGCACCTTACTAATACACTGATACCATATTCCATACTCTCTCTCTCCCTCGCAGGCCACGCGCGCTGCGCGGCCTTGGCTCGTAACAACTTGTTTTTCTGGCATCGGTAACGGCTCATTACCTTCGATTCGAGTGTGCTAACGGTGTTGATGACGTCAGTATTGTGAGAGAGTAACGCGCTGATAGTTAGACAAAGATAGACTGCCGAAATCTAGACAGCGCCGCGTAACGACTAATTAGAGTACCACGGTGACGTTTTCGGCTGTCAATCCGCACGGTCTTACAATTTCTGACAGAGACGCATCGGCTCCCGATCGTGTCCATAGAGAATTCCAGTGCAACTCAAAAGAAATATTCTTTTGAAGAAGCATATACAGGTTGTTCGGCCACCCCTGGGAAAAATTTTAATGGGGGATTCTAGAGGCCAAACTAAGACGAAAATCAAGAATACCAATTTGTCGATGAAGACTTTGTTACAAAGTTATTAACGTTTAAAGTTCCGCCCGTACCCCGGCTGCTGGAGGGCGTGGTCAATACTCTCTTCCCAATTGGGGAGATGGGACCACGTCCTCCGGCAGAGGCGACGGCCCCGTTGGAGTGAGTGGCCGAGCCGGGGGTCACGCAGGGGGAGCTGGCCGCAGCAATCAGACGGCTCGGGGCGCGTAACACGGCCCCGGGTCCGGATGGTGTACCTGGTCGGGTTTGGGTCTTAACCCACGGCGTCCTTGGGGCCGACCTCAGGCGGTTGTTTAACCGATGCCTGAGGGACGGGCGATTCCCCCCCAGTTGGAAGGTGGCGAGGATGGTCCTCCTCCGGAAGGAGGGTCGGCCCGCGGAGTCTCCATCCGCATACCGGCCCATCTGTCTCCTCGACGAGGTGGGCAAGCTCTTCGAGCGAGTGATTGCTGCCCGCCTCGTCGAGCACCTGTCGCGGGGTGCTCCGGGCCTGGCCGACTGCCAGTACGGTTTCCGGGGGGGCCGGTCGACGGTCGACGCGATCAGTCGGGTCAGGGTCCTCTCCGAGTCGGCCGTCTCCCGGGGAGGGGTGGCGTTGGCGGTATCGCTGGATATTGCCAACGCGTTTAACACCCTTCCCTGGGGGGAGATACGGAGGGGGCTCGAATACCATCGAGTACCCCCGTGTCTCAGGGCAGTCGTCGGGGATTATCTCCGCGGCAGGTGGATCGAGTATCCGGGCCGGGATGGTGATATGCGGAGGGAGGTCTACCGCGGGGTTCCGCAGGGGTCGGTCCTCGGGCCACTCCTGTGGAACATCGCGTACGACGCGGTGTTGCGGGCCGACCTCCCCGACGGCGTCAGTGCCGTGTGTTACGCAGATAACATCCTGGTGCTGGCCGTCGGGGCTCAGTGGGGGAGGGCCAAGCGCCTCGCCGAGGAGGGGGCGCAACGCGTCGTCGACCGGATCAGCGGGATGGGGATGACGGTGGCGGTCCATAAGACCGAGGCGATAGCGTTCCACTCACCTCGGCAGGATCCGCCACCCCCTCTGATCCGGGTGGGTGGGGCTGATATCGAGGTGAAGCCCCGGATGAGGTACCTGGGGCTGATCCTTGATAGCCACTGGCGCTTCGAGGAGCATTTCCGCTGCCTGGTTCCCCGGTTGGAGAGGATGGTCTCGGCTTTAGGCCGGATCCTCCCCAACCTGGGGGGCCCGGCGGGACGAGTTCGCCGCCTCTATGTGGCAATGGTTCAGTCGGTGGCCCTATACGGGGCCCCCGTCTGGGCGGACGACCTGGCGGCCTCCCGGCGCAGCATGACGATGCTGCGTCGGGTGCAGAGGCGGATGGCGCTGAGGGTCGTCCGCGGCTACCGGACCGTGTCGCATGAGGCGGCGACGGTTCTTGCGGGGATGCCGCCCATGGATCTCCTCGCGCGGTCGCACGCGATGATGTATCGTCATCGTGTCGACCGTCGCGCGGGAGTGGGGGCGGTCCCGGGAAAGCAGGAACCTGCTTGGGGCGATTTGAAGCGCCAGGCCCGGCAGTTCGTGGTGCTCGCGTGGCAGGAGCGGTTGGCCCTGCCAACTGCGGGGCACCGGACAGTCGGGGCTGTTCGGCCACTCCTGTGTGAGTCGCTGGACAGAGGCCATGGAAGCCTTACTTACCGCATGGCACAGGTATTTTCCGGGCATGGTAGCTTCGGAAGATACCTGTGCCGGATAGGGAAGGAGCCGACGGCGCGTTGCTGCCATTGTGACGCCGAGCAGGACACGGCTGATCATACCCTCCAGGTATGCCCAGCGTGGGAGGGGGAGCGCCGTGTCCTGGTCGGCGTCATAGGGCGAGATGTCTCGCTGCCGGGTGTGGTGCGCGCCATGCTCGGCAGCGAGAGGAAGTGGAGGGGCGTGGCCTCCTTCTGCGAGACCGTAATGCTGCAAAAGGAGGCCGCGGGAAGGGAGCGCGAGCTTCAGCGGCGCGCTGAGGCTCGCGCTCGTATGGTGGCGCGAGGGCGTCGCCCGGGCGCCAGGCGTCGCGGGCGGCGGCCTTTGCGCGGCGGATGACCCTGGCTGGGAGGGGGGCCCTGAGGGGAGCCTCCTCCCGCCAGGCGGCGATGGGTCGGACCGGGTGTGTCCGGCCCACGGGGAGGCACCCTCGGTGGCCTGGAGCGGCCATCAGCTCCCGGCCGCCGAGGGGTAGAAACGGAGTCGCAGGCGGTTGCGAGTTGGGGCTCGCAGCCCGCCACTAAATGCGGCCCCGGGACGGATGGCGGCGGGATGGAGTGGCCCCGTCTTGCCGCTATGAGACAGTGTGTCTACCGGGGGGACCGTTTGTACCCCCGGGGATGGGCGCAAAGCGCGGGCACGGGGAGGATACCGGAAGAATGCTTCGAGCGATTCCCGGTATCCTCCTAAATCGTGCGGAAGAGTCACCGTGGGGTTTTTAGTGGGTAGGTCCCGCGCCCGTCATTCTACGGGCGCGGGGAATCCCACACAACCCTCCCGCCTCTCCCCAAAGAGGTGGGAGGGAGTCTTTCGAAGATTTTCCCCACGACAAAAAAAAAAAAAAAAAAAAAAAAAAGTTCCGCCCGTACGGAATTTTTTTCTCGAAAATGCTCAGGATTTCGAGGGTACGTCTATTAACCAAAAATGATTGTAATTGACCTCCACAGCTAACAATATTTTTCTTAGAACGATTTGAAATCTTTTTCTTTCGTCAAAAAATTCAGGTACCTAATTAGATTTTCGGTAAGGAATTTTTTTCTCGAAAGAGCGTAGGATTTCGGGGGTATGTGTACTGACAAAAAATGATTGTAATTGACCCCCGCAACCGAAAATAATTTTTCCAGGACGATTTGAAATTGTTGAATTTAATTGTTAATAACTTTTTAACGAAGCCTCCACCAACAAATTGGTATTCTTGATTTTTGTCTTATTTTGGCCTCTAGAATCCTTCATTAAAATTTTTTCCAGGGGTGACCGAACACCCTGTAGACTAAAAAAGCGGCGCAACGAGCAGATGTTCAGTCTGGTGCGGGCCCACAAATAGACCTCGCTCAGTAGAGAATTCGTAAAGCTTGAAAAAGTGTGGAAAGTAACCCACACTTTGCTTGACAAACGAATCAAATTCCGATTCGTACAAGTGCATCCAAGAGTCTAGTTCGGGAAATTCCCAATCGATATTCAACCAATTCAATACTACACATTCAGGAGGGATCGAGAATACAACAATAAGGTGTTCGACTTCCCTGTGCGGAATTGACTGGTCGTCTCAATCGTATAAACGCCTGAGACACAAAGAAGTCGGCGGATAACGTCTTAACTTCTTTATGATTGCTATTCGGTTGAGGAGACACCGAAGGGAGGCACCTACATTCGGTCTTCGCCTCCTTACTTCTACAGATTCCGTCGGTGTAACGCTTAGAGGAGCACCTGTGCGCAGAGGTAACGGAGTCGTGGGTCAGGCCCCCACGTAGTTCAAAATACTGTTACGAATCATAGTCGTGTGGTGCATTCGTGCAGTGAACAACGTGCTGTCGGGCTTCGCAGTGCAACTCTTGGCCAACAGGTCATCTGTTGGAACATTTAAGAGAAGCCACAGATCAACGGTCGTGCCGTTGCACTGTAGTGCGACTCGACGCACAGACTCAGTGGGCATACTCACGGGAACAGTGCATTTGGAGCCTTACAATCTTCACTTGTACCCCCGTCTACTAGGCAATCGAGGAAAATCGGCAAAGAAAAGGAATTAATTCTTTTCTATGCTAAATAGAATTTACAGTCCACTAAATCGTTCGTATAATACGAACGGGCTAAATTCCCACTCCTGCCCTTCCGAATATCGGAGCCAGGGCCGCGAGGAAATAAGTGCAGTACAGATACGAATAACGTATTTGGATGTGTCTAACACATAGACGTGTTTTTCTGATTATAGGAATCGAGGTCTACCTCAGCCAAGCCTAGTTCGACAACCGCTCAGGAACCAGGCAGGCGACGAAATTCTACTGGAATATAATTCTTTGATTTTTGTAAATTCCAATTTTCATTTACATTTATTATTTACTTTGGTTTTCTGTTCTTTTGTTCAAGTTTCCTAGCTTTGTAATAAAAGGTCGGTCTTGAAGACCGACGAAAAGAAAACCACTTTATTGTAATCACTTTCCCCGATAAACTCCTATCCCTCTATCCGAACTTCATTGTTAGAAGCATCAGCTTTTTAACCATTACCAAACATTAATTTCTCAATTAACCCTTTGCAAGTAAGACCATTTTGCACATTATTCTAAAACATTTGTGGTATTCGTTTTCAATGCGATTTAAGTAAGCATGTAACGTATAAGATTTCATTTAATTTTTTCTTTTCTAAAAAAGATAGAGAAAAAGTTTATTTAATTTTTTTTACATAAAATTTAATTCTTCCTCAGATTTGTAGCGGCTAGCTCGCACTACAGAAGAAACATTTGGCGTGTAAACGGCTAGCGTGGTTTACGACAAGCAAAGCGGAAAAGGCCACTTTCGAGAAAGCCGCTTTTTCCGTATTTATAAAGAGGCATGTTTGTCTTTAAAAGTTTCCGGCGGCCTCAGTGGCGAATTGCACATGTCATAAACCATGGATTTCGGAAGGGCTGCAAGACCGGGTCAAGCGACCCTCGGCGGGTGACATAGCCAGGCCTGGGCCTGGAGGAAATTCCCTTGCATTGCCAAACATCCATCGTCAAAAATACACCCCCAGCGCGACCCACCGCCTTCCTGAAAAAGCACGCCAAGGGCGCAAAGAATCCCCTCAGGGGCTGTGTCTGGCAATCGTCGGCCGAAGTACGGGGCGTAGCGACCCCGAGGTACCTGATGCTAATCACGCCGTAAGCCTCCTGTTGGTCGTCACAACGACCCATTCACAATTCCTTCTTTGGTTTTGTGAATGGTACGTGACGGCAGGAGGGCTGGGGGCCTGGGTTTAGCCGCCCGGGCCGCGAGTATGGCAACTCTATAAAATCGCCCTCCAATCCTAAGCTATGGTGCGCGGCGATGGGATGCATGGTTGGGGGAGAAGACCCAATCCCAAGCGACCACCTCCGGGGGCACCTGCCGATCCCCCGGAGTATTAGGCTTACTCGGGTAAGGCAGCTCTGCCCGGGTGGACCTCTATTTCCGACCTAATCGTGGGAACATTATGGATTTTCTAAGTAAAACGGGGATGGAACGGGATAGCTCGGAGAGGGAGGATGGAGACGGTGTTGGGGCTAGGGTGACGGCGCTCGCGCCTCACTCAGCGCCTGGCCAGGCTTCGTGAAGGGTGGAGGAAGACGACGAGACTGCGTCAGTCTCGTCCTTCTCCTCCACCAGGAGCTACTTAGGCTCCAAGAAGAAGAGGACAAGGCAGGCCGTCGACGGCGTGGGCAGGGTAATGAGCCCTGTTGTCATGCTCAGTTGCCTCAGGGACGAGGTAACCGAGAAAATATCCGAAAGGTTCTCCTCGTCTCTGAGGCGGGTGGAGAAGGTGGCCGTATCCTGCTCCTTTAAGGGGCAGAAGAGCGGCGGCGCAGAGGCCCTGCGGGAGGCTGCGCAGAAGATGAGGGAGGCGGCGCAGGAGCTGAGCGGGCGGAACGCCCGGCTGCAGCTTGTGTTGGAGGAGGAGAGGCGGGGGAGGAAGAGGGCAGAGGCGCGCTGGAATAGCGCGGCCCTCCCTCCCATCCTCCCTCCTCCTCTGCCGCACCCTCCTGCGGTCGGTATGAAGCGGAGTGCGGCGGCGGTAGCGCGGGGCCCCACCGGCCCTTCCACTCGCGCTCCGACCGCGCAGAGTTCCCTATCCTCCTTAAAAGACGAACTTTTGAGGAGGATGGGGAACATGATAGATGGAAGGCTGGCCGCCTTCCGGGAGGAGATCCTTCCCGGAAGGGTGGTCACAAGGAAGGCGGTGCCTCCCCGACCGGTACAGGTACAGTCGGGGAAAGCGAAGGTGGGGGGAGTTAAGGCCCCGTTCACCATGGCCACTCCGGGATCTCGGGTTGCGTCCCACAAGGGGGGCAGGGTACCTGCGGTCCCGGTTCGCGTGTCCGCCACAGCACCATCGCAAGGGCAGGTGTCGTGGAGCGAGGTGGTGGGGCGGAAGGCGAAGAAGGCGGCGAGGAAGGCCTCGCAGCCGCAGCCTCCGCCCGTGGGCAAGGTAATGGCCGCGAAGGCGCGACCAGGGCGCCCCCCCCAAACGGCAGCGGTAGCGCTGACCGTTGCGCAGGGGGGCGACCGGACCCTCGCGGGGGCGATGCGGCACGCCAGGGAAAATATCGCCCTGGAGGAGCTGGGCATCGCTTCCGTGAGGGCGAAGAGGACCGTCACCGGGGGTGTGCTGCTGGAGATCCCCGGTCCAGAGGGCGGCGAGAAGGCGGACAGACTCGCCCAGAGACTCCGGGAGCAGCTTGGAGAGCGGGGTGTACGGGTCGCCCGACCCACGAAGCGCATGGAGATGCGCGTTTGTGGCCTGGACGACTCGGTACCACACAGGGGGTGTCCCGTGCCCCAGCGAGGGCGGGAGACTGCCCCGAGGGAGACGTGCGGGTCGGAGAGATCCGCAAGTCTCCTTCCGGCCTGGGGTCGGTGTGGGCCCGGTGCCCCCTCTCTGCCCCCCGTAAGGTGGCGGAATCCGGGAGGGTGTTGATGGGACGAGTTTCGGCGCGAGTGGAGATACTCGTGCCGCGCCCGCTCCAGTGTCACCGCTGCCTCGAATTGGGGCACGTGAAGCAGTGGTGCACCACGCCGCTGGACCGCAACGGCCAGTGCTACCGCTGCGGGGCGAAGGACCACCGCGCGAGTCAATGCTCGGCGGCCCCCCACTGATCGCTATGTGCGGACATGGGGAGGCCAGCCGATCACAGGGTGGGGAGCAAAAAGTGCTCTCCCCCCTCCCGAAAGAAGAGGGTGAAGAGGCCCACCCCGGTTCAGGCACCGGCGGTGGCATCGTCCACAATGGAGGTGGACGGTGCCACGGGGACGGACAGCCGGGAGGAGGCTGGGGCGGCCGCTGAGTAGTGCCGCCTCGGCTCCTCCTCCAGGCCAACCTCAATCACTGCCGCGCGGCACAGGACATGATGTCCCAAGTCCTCGTGGAGAGGGGGGTTGTCCTGGCGGTCGCCGCTGAGCCGTTCCGCGTCCCTGATCCCCCTCATTGGGTGGGTGACGCGGATGGCGTCCGGCCCACGGGGAGGCACTCTCGATGGCCTGGAGCGGCCATGAGCTCCCGGCCACCGAGGGGTAGAAACGGGGTCGCAGGCGGTCGCGAGTTGGGGCACGCAGCCCGCCACTGAACGCGGCCCCGGGACGGATGGCGGCGGGATGGAGTGGCCCCGTCCTGCCGCTATGAGACAGAGTGTCTACCGGGGGGACCGTTTGTCCCCCCGGGGATAGGCGCAAAGCGCGGGCACGGGGAGGATACCGGAAGAATGCTTCGAGCGATTCCCGGTATCCTCCAAAATCTTGCGGAAGGGTCACCGTGGGGTTTTTAGTGGGTAGGTCCCGCGCCCGTCATTCTACGGGCGCGGGGAATCCCACACACCCCTCCCGCCTCTCCCCAAAGAGGTGGGAGGGAGTCTTTCGAAGATTTTCCTCACGACAAAAAAAAAAAAAAAAAAAAAAAAAGTGCTGCGCGGCCCGGCCGGTGCTGGTCCTGGATAATGTTAACGCCAAGTCTGTGGCGTGGGGATCCCCCAGGACCACCGTTCACGGCGGGATCCTGGGCGACTGGCCGGCGGGTCTCGACCTTCGGTTACTGAACGTGCGTGCGGCGATATGGGGGGTCCATCGTGGATGTTGGATTCGCGACCCCCAACGCCGTGTATATGGTGTTGGGTTGGCAGGTGGTTAGGCGGGCAGAGACACTCTCGGACCACCGGTATATCCGGATGGAGGTCGCTGCCCCTGGATGTGCACCCCGATACCACCGCCCGGGTGGCGCCTAACCGCGCCGCCGGGCGCATCGGCGACTGGACAAGGACGCTCTGATGGCAGCTACCCTCGCCGCAACTTGGCGAGCATAGAGAGGGATGTCGCTCGGCTCGGGGGCTTGGTCGCAAACATTTGCGACGCGGCGATGCCCCGGATCGGGCGGGCTTCTCCTTGCCGGGAGGTGTATTGGTGGTCGGCCGCGATCGCAGAATTGCGAGTCGCGAGTGTCCGCGCCCGACGCCAGTACACCCGCGTGTGCCGTCATCTACGAACAGACGATGGCGTGGCGCGAGTGAGGGCAGATGACCTGTATGGGGCATACCGTACGGCGCAGATCGCTCTGCAGGTCGCCATCAAACGGACCAAAACCGTGGCATGGAAGGAGCTCCTCCAAACCCTGGATGACAATTCTTTGGGGCGCCCGTATAAGGTGGTGCTGAATAAGCTCCGCCAGTGAGCGCCCTCCCCCCCCCCCCCTGTCATCGAGTGTCTTGACCCCCGGCTGCTGAAGGACGTGGTCAATACTGTCTTCCCAATTGGGGAGGGGGTCCACGTCCTCCGGCGGCGGCGACTATCCCAATTCAGTGGGCGGCCGAACTGGGGGGGGGGGGGGGTCACGCAGGGGGAGCTGGCCACGACCATCAGACGGCTCCGGGCGCGTAACACGGCCCCGAGGCCGGATGGTGTGCCCGGCCGGGTTTTGTTCTTGACCCAGGGCGTCCTTGGGGCCGACCTCAGGCGGTTGTTTGACCGATGCCTGAGGGACGGGCGATTCCCCTCCAGTTGGAAAGTTGCGAGGATGGTCCTCCTCCGGAAGGCGGGTCGGCCCGCGTAGTCTCCTTCCGCATACCGGCCCATCTGTCTCGTGGACGAGCTGGGCAAGCTCCTTGATTGCTGCTCGCCTCGTCGAGCACCTGTCGCGGGTACCCCCGGCCTGGCCAACTGCCAGTACGGTTTCCGGGAGGGTCGATCGACGATCGACGATCTACGCGATAAGACGCGTCAGGGCCCACTCGGAGTCAGCCGTTTCCCGCGGAGGGGTGGCTTTGGCAGTATCCTTGAATATTGTCAACACTTTTAACACATTGCCCTGGGAAGAGATAAGGAAGGGGCTCGAAGATCATCGGGTCCCCCCTTATCTCAGGCCAGTCGTCGGAGATTATCTTTGCGGCAGGTAGATCCAGTATTCGGGCCGTGATGGAGATATGCGGAGGGAGGTGTATTGCTGCGTCCCGCAGGGGTCGGTCCTCCGGATCAGGGGGATGAGGAAGAAGGTGGCGGTCCATAAGACCGAGGTGATAGCGTTCCATTCACCTCGGCAGGATCCGCCACCCCCCGCCCCCCCTGCTCCGGGTGGGCGAGGCTGATATCGAGGTGAAGCTCCACATGAGGTATCTGGGGTTGATCCTCAATAGCCACTGGCGCTTCGAGGAGCATTTCCGCTGCCTGGTCCCCCGGTTGGAGAGGATGTTCGCGGCTTTAGGCCGAATCCTACCCATCCTGTGGGGCCCGGCGGGCCGAGTTCGCCGCCTCTATGTGGCAATGGTACAGTCGGTGGCCCTTTACGGGGCCCCCGTCTGGCCGGACGACCTGGCGGCCTCACGGCGCAGCATAACGATGCTGCGTCGGGTGCAGAGGCGGACGGCGCTGAGGGTCGTCCGTGGGTACCGCACAGTGTCACATGAGGCGGCGACGGTTCTTGCGGGGATGCCGCCCATGGACCTCCTCGCGCGGTCGCACGCGGTGCTGTATCGTCACCGCGTCGACCGTCGCGCGTGGGTGGGGGCGGTCCCGGGAGTGCAGGAACCTGCTTGGGCCGATTTGAGGCGCCAGGCACGGCAGTTCGTGATGCTCGCGTGGCAGGAGCGGTTGGCTCTGAAGCCTCACTTACCGGATGGCACAGGTGTTCTCCGGACATGGAAGCTTCGGGAGATACCTGCGCCGGATAGGGAAGGAGCCGACGGCGCGTTGCTGCCATTGTGACGCTGAGCAGGACGCGGCTGAACATACCCTCGAGGTGTGTCCTGCATGGGAGGGGGAGCGCCGTGTCCTGGTCGGCGTCATTGGGCCGGATGTCTCGCTGCCGGGCGTGGTGCGCGCCATGCTCGGCAGCGAGGGAAAGTGGAAGGCCGTGGCCGCCTTCTGCGTGAGCGTAATGCTGCAGAAGGTGGCCGCGGGCTGAGGCTCACGCTCATGTGATGGCGGGAGGGCGTCGCCCAAGCGACGGGCGTCATGGGCGGCCCCTGCGGCGTGGCGGATGACTCTGGCTGGGAGAGGGTTCCTGGAGGGAGCCTCCTCCAGCCACGAGGCGCAGGGCCGGACCGGTTGGGGGCTGGAGTGCCACTCCAATTCCGGTCCGGCGCATCGGGAGGCACCCTCGGTGATATGGTGCGGCTATGAGTCACCAGCCGCCGAGGGGTAGAAATGGGGTCGCGGGCGGTTGCGAGTTGGGGCTCGCTGCCGCCACTGAACGCGGGCCCGAGACGGATGGCGTCGGGACGGAGTGGCCTCGTCCTGCCGCTATGAGATAGCGTGACTGCCGGGGGGAACCTTTTGTCCCCCCGTGGATGGGCGCACAGCGCAGGCACGGTGAGGATACCGGAAGTATGCTTCGAGCGATTCCCGGTATCCTCCAAAATCTTGCGGAAGGGTCACCGTGGGGTTTTTAGTGGGTAGGTCCCGCGCCCGTCATTCTACGGGCGCGGGGAATCCCACACACCCCTCCCGCCTCTCCCCAAAGAGGTGGGATGGAGTCTTTCGAAGATTTTCCCTACGAAAAAAGAAAGAAAAAAAAAGAAGGGCGCAAAGAATAGGCGGTGGCATAGAACTAGAAAGTACCTAATTAGTTAACTTCGACGCATCGGGTTAACCAATTAGGTTAATGCGTAAAGGAACTTGTCGAAAGAAAATTGTACGGAAGTCAGTTTACGCTACGACTTCCAGCGACAAGCACCAGCAGGCTCTTATACAATAAAAAAACACAAGACAAACTTAGCGAGTTTTCAGTATCCTATATACCCCTCGTGGAGCATTTCGACCAGTTGGCCCCCCGTGTGGGGAAGGCGGCTGCCGCGTTAGGCCGCCTTCTTCTGAATATCGGGGGGTCAGATGTTGGAGTCCGTCGCCTTTATGTGGAGGTGGTGCGTTCAATTGCCCTCTACTGGACCCCACTTTGGGCCCCGCAACTGGATGCAACCCGGCGCAGCACGGAGATACTGCGCCGCGTCAACCGTTGGCTGGCCATCCGGGTTGTTAGAGGGTATCACACCATCTGCAACGTGGCGGCGACTACCCCGGCTTGTCTCCCGCCCCTGGAGCTCCTAGCCTGGAGGACCCAATTGGTTTTCCGTCATTCCAAGGAGCTTCAGGAGGCTGGGAGGCCGTGCCCAGCGGACCGTTTTATTTGTGTGGTTCCACCAACACATACAAATTGGTGGAGCTACACAACGGTCCGTTGGTGCAGTCCTGCCACATTAGCAAGAGTGGCAGGACAAACCGAGTGGGCTGTCCTACAGGATGACACAAGTGCTCACCGGGCATGATTGCATTGGTGGGTACCTGTGTGGAATCGGGAAGGAGGCGACGGCGGTGTGCCACCATTGTGGAGACCCTCAGGACATGGCGCAGCACACGCTGGCAGCATCCCCAGCGTGGGCAGATGAGCGCCGTGAACTTTTTTTTTTTTTTTTTTTTTTTTGTCGTGGGGAAAATCTTCGAAAGACTCCCTCCCACCTCTTTGGGGAGAAGCGGGAGGGGTGTGTGGGATTCCCCACGCCCGTAGAATGACGGGCGCAGGACCTATCCACTAAAAACCCCACGGTGACTCTTCCGCACGATTTGGGAGGATACCGGGAATCGCTCGAAGCATTCTTCCGGTATCCTCCCCGTGCCCGCGCTTTGCGCCCATCCCCGGGAGGGGGGGGGGACAAACGGTCCCCCCGGTAGACACTCTGTCTCATAGCGGCAGGACGGGGCCACTCCATCCCGCCGCCATCCGTCCCGGGGCCGCGTTTAGTGGCGGCTGCGAGCCCCAACTCGCAACCGCCTGCGACCCCGTTTCTACCCCTCGGTGGCCTGGAGCGGCCATGAGCCCCACCCGGTCCGACCCTTCGCCGCCTGGCGGAAGGAGGCTCCCCTCACGGCCCCCCTCCCAGCCAGGGTCATCCGCCGCGCAAAGGCGGCCGCCCGCGACGCCCTCGCGCCACCATACGAGCGCGAGCCTCAGCGCACCGCTGAAGCTCGCGCTCCCATCCCGCGGCCTCCTTCTGCAGCATTACGGTCTCGCAGAAGGAGGCCAAGGCCCTTCACTTTCTCTCGCTGCCGAGCATGGCGCGCACCACACCCGGCAGCGAGACTTCCCGCCCTATGACGCCGACCAGGACACGGCGCTCCCCCTCCCACGCTGGGCATACCTGGAGGGTATGATCAGCCGTGTCCTGCTCGGCGTCACAATGCCAGCAACGCGCCGTCGGCTCCTTCCCTATCCGGCACAGGTATCTTCCGAAGCTGCCATGCCCGGAAAATACCTGTGCCAGCCGGTAAGGGAGGCTTCCATGGCCTCTGTCCAGCCATTCGCTCAGGAGTGGCCGAACAGCCCCGACTGTCCGGTGCCCCGCGGTTGGCAGGGCCAATCGCTCCTGCCACGCGAGCACCACGAACTGCCGGGCCTGTCGCTTCAAATCGCCCCAAGCAGGTTCCTGCTCTCCCGGGACCGCCCCCACTCCCGCGCAACGGTCGACACGATGACGATACATCATCGCGTGCGACCGCGCGAGGAGATCCATGGGCGGCATCCCCGCAAGAACCGTCGCCGCCTCATGCGACACGGTCCGGTAGCCGCGGACGACCCTCAGCGCCATCCGCCTCTGCACCCGATGCAGCATCGTCATGCTGCGCCGGGAGGCCGCCAGGTCGTCCGTCCAGACGGGGGCCCCGTATAGGGCCACCGACTGAACCATTGCCACATAGAGTCGGCGAACTCGTCCCGCCGGGCCCCCCAGGTTGGGGAGGATCCGGCCTAATGCCGAGACCATCCTCTCCAACCGGGGAACCAGGCTGCGGAAATGCTCCTCGACGCGCCAGTGGCTATCGAGGATCAGCCCCAGATACCTCATCCGGGGCTTCACCTCGATATCAGCCCCACCCACCCGGATCAGAGGAGGTGGCGGATCCTGCCGAGGTGAATGGAACGCTATCACCTCGGTCTTATGGACCGCCACCGTCATCCCCATCTCCCTGATCCGGTCGACGACGCGTTGCGCCCCCTCCTCGGCGAGGCGCTTGGCCCTCCCCCACTTAGCCCCGACGGCCAGCACCAGTGTCTCATCTGCGTAACACACGGCACTGACGCCGTCGGGGAGGTCGGCCCGCAACACCGCGTCGTACGCGATGTTCCACAGGAGTGGCCCGAGGACCGACCCCTGCGGAACCCCGCGGTAGACCTCCCTCCGCATATCACCATCCCGGCCCGGATGCTCGATCCACCTGCCGCGGAGATAATCCCCGACGACTGCCCTGAGACACGGGGGGACCCGATGATATTCGAGCCCCCTCCGTATCTCCCCCCAGGGAAGGGTGTTAAACGCGTTGGCAATATCCAGCGATACCGCCAACGCCACCCCTCCCCGGGAGACGGTCGACTCCGAGAGGGCCCTGACCCGACTGATCGCGTCGACCGTCGACCGGCCCCCCCGGAAACCGTACTGGCAGTCGGCCAGGCTCGGAGCACCTCGCGACAGGTGCTCGACGAGGCGGGCAGCAATCACTCGCTCGAAAAGCTTGCCCACCTTGTCGAGGAGACAGATGCGCCGGAATGCGGATGGAGACTCCGCGGGCCGACCCTCCTTCCGGAGGAGGACCATCCTCGCCACCTTCCAACTGGGGGGGAATCGCCCGTCCTTCAGGCATCGGTTAAACAACCGCCTGAGGTCGGCCCCAAGGACGCCGTGGGTTAAGACCCAAACCCGGCCGGGCACACCATCCGGACCCGGGGCCGTGTTACGCGCCCCGAGCCGTCTGATGGCCGCGGCCAGCTCCTCCTGCGTGACCCCCGGCTCGGCCACCCACTCCAACGGGGCCGTCGCCTCTGCCGGAGGACGTGGTCCCATCTCCCCAATTGGGAAGAGAGTATTGACCACGTCCTCCAGCAGCCGGGGGTCAAGACCCTCGGTGACGGGGGGCGCCCACGGGCGGAGCTTGTTCAACACCATCTTATAAGGGCGCCCCCAAGGGCCATCATCATGGTTCTCGAGGAGCTCCTTCCATGCCCGGGTCTTGGCCCGTTTCATGGCGACCTGCAGAGCCATCCGCGACACGCGGTATACCTCATACAGGTCATCTGGCCTTGCTCGCGCCACGCTATCGTCTCTCCGTAGACAACGGCGCGCGCGGGTGTACTGGCGCCGGGCGCGGACACTCGCGTCTCGCATTTGCGCGATCGCGACCGACCACCAGTACACCGCCCGGCGAGGAGAAGCCCGCCCGACCCGGGGCATCGCCGCGTCACATATATTCGCGACCATCCCCCCGAGCCGGGCGACCTCCTGCTCTATACTCGGCAACTCGGCCGCCCCCTGCGGCCAAGTTGCAGCGAGGGCAGCTGCCATCAGGGCGTCCTTGTCCAGGCGCCGAAGCGCCCAGCGGCGCGGTGGGGTACCACCCGGAAGGTGGTGTCGGGATGCATCACCCGCGGCGGCAGAGACCTCCATCCGGATATACCGGTGGTCCGAGAATGTCTCTGCCCCCGCGACCACGTGCCACCCCGACACCATGCGCACGGCGTTGGGGGTTGCGAATCCAACATCCACGATAGACCCTCCATATCGCCGCACACACGTGTGCTCCGACCCCCGGTTCAGTAACCGAAGGTCGAGCCCCGCCGCCCAGTCGCCCAGGATCTCGCCGCAAACGGAAGTCCTGGGGGACCCCCACGCCAACGACTTGGCGTTGAAGTCCCCCAGGACCAGCACCGGCCGGGCCGCGCAGCTCTGCAGGCATGTCGCGACCTCGGCCAGGTACTGCTCGAACGCGACGTGACCGCTGCGATGCGAGATGTAGCGCCCCACCACGGCGCCTCCCCCCCAGTCCACAGCGACGAATCCCCGACCGCGCTCCAGCATGGAGAACGGCGGGGACCCGTCGCCACCAAGCCGTCCGCGTCGCCCACCCAATGAGGGTGATCAGGGACGCGGTACGGCTTGGCGGCGACAGCCAGGCCAACCCCCCACTCCGCGAGGACTTGGGACATCATATCCTGTGCCGCGCGGCAGTGGTTGAGGTTGGCCTGGAGGAGGAGGCGGGGCGCCATTAATTACCGACCGCCCCAGCCGCCTCCCGGCTGTCCGTCCTCGTGGCACCGTCCACCTCTATGGTGGGCGATGCCACCGCCCGCGGCGCCGGAGCCGTAACGGCCCGCCTCTCCCTCTCCTTCCGGGAGGGGGGAGAGCACTTCCTGCTCCCCACCCTGTGGTCGGCTGGCATCCCCCTGTCCGCACATAGCGGGCAGTGGTGGGCCGCCGAGCACTGGCTCGCGCGGTGGTCCTTCGCCCCGCAGCGGTAACATTGACCGCTGCGGTCCACCGGCGAGGTGCACCACTGCCTCACATGCCCCAATTCGAGGCAGCGGTGACGTTGGAGCGGGCGCGGCGCGAGTATCTCCACTCGCGCCGAAACCCACCCCACCAAAACCCTCCCGGATTCCGCCAATTTATGGGCGGCGGAGAGGGGGCAGCGGGCCCACACGGACCCCAGGCCGGAAGGAGATCTGCGGATCTCCCCGACCCTCAAGTCCCCCTCAGGGCAATCCCCCGCCCTTGCTAGGGCACGCTCCACGTCCTCCGCGGTGACCGAGTCGTCCAGCCCACACACGCGCATCTCCGTGCGCTTCGTGGGCCGGGCGACCCGGACACCCCGCTCGCCCAGCTGTTCCCGGAGCCTCTGGGCGAGTCGGTCCGCCTTCGCGCCGTCGTCTGGACCGGGGATCTCCAGCAGGAGACCCCCAGTCACGGCCCGCTTCGCCCTCACGGAAGCGATGCCGAGCTCTTCCAGGGACACATTGTTCCTGGCGAGCCGCATCGCCTCCGCGAGGGTCAGGTCGCCCCCCTGCGCAACGGTCAGCGCTATCGCTGCCGTTTTAGGGGGGCGGCCAAGTCGCGTCTTCGCGGCTTTTCCTTTGGCCGCGGGCAGCGGGGGCGGAGGCTGCGCCTGCGAGGCCTTCCTGGCCGCCCTCCTCGCCCTCCGCCCCACCACCTCGCTCCACGACACCCCCCCTTGGGGCGGTGCCGCGGAGGACGCGGGAACCGGGACCACGGGTACGCTTCCCCCCTTGGGGGTCACGACCCGAGGCCCTGGAGTCGCCACGGTGGGCGGAACCTTCGCTTCCCCCACCTTCGTCTTCCCTGGCCGTGCCGGCACTGGTCGGGGTGGCACCACCCTCCCGCTGACCGCTCTTCCGGGGAGGAGCTCCTCCCGGAAGGCGGCCAACCTCTTGTCGATCATGTCCCCTATCCTCCTCAGGAGATCGTCCTCTAAGGAGGACGGGGACCTCTGCGCGGGCGAAGTGCGGGTGGAAGGACCCATGGGGGCCCGCACCACCTCCGCCGCACTCCGTTTCATACCGACCACAGGAGGGTGCGGCGTTGGAGGAGGGAGGATAGGAGGGAGGGCCGCGCTCTTCCAGCGCGCCTCTGCCCTCATCCTCCCCCGTCGCTCCTCCTCCAACAGGAGCTGCAGACGGGCGTTCCGCCCGCTTAGCTCCCGCGCCGCGTCCCTTATCATTCGGGCAGCCTCCTTCAGAGCCTCTGCCCCGCCGCTCTTCTGCCCCTTAAAGGAGCAGGCAGAGGCCACTTTCTCCACTCGACTCAGGGACGAGGAGATCCTCTCCGATATCTCCTCGGTCACCTCGTCCCTGAGGCAACTCATCCGGACAACCGGGCTCATCGCCCTGCCCACTCCATTGACGGCCTGCCCCGTCATCTTTCTCTTGGAGCCTATGAGGCTCCTGGTGGAGGAGAAGGACGAGACTGACGCAGTCTCGTCGTCATCCTCCACCCTCCAGGAAGCCGGGCCAGGTGCTGGGAGCGGCGCGAGCGCCGTCACTCCAGTCCCAACACCGCCTTCGTCCTCCCTCTCTGACTTACCCCGTCCCATCCCCGTTTTAATTTTAAACTCCATACTATTCCCACGAGCAGGTCGGAAGAAAAGGTCCGCCCGGGCAGAGCCGCCATACCCGGGTAAGCCTATATACTCCGGGGGTTCGGCAGGTGCCCCGGAGGTGGTCGCTTGGGATTGGGCCTCCTCCCCCAACCATGCATCCCATCGCCGCGCACCATAACTTAGGATTAGAGGGCGATTTTATAGAGTCACCATACTCGCGGTCCCGGGCGGTTAAGCCAAGGCCGCCGTTCCTCCTGCCGTCACGTACCATTCACAAAACCAAAAAGGAATTGTGAATGGGTCGTTGTGACGACCAACAGGAGGCTTACGGTGTGATTAGCATCAGGTACCTCGGGGTCGCTACACCCCGTACTGCGGCCGACGATTGCCGGTCACAGCCCCTGAGGGCAGCGCCGTGACCTGGAGTAGGAAGTTGGGAGGAACCTCTCGCTGGCCACTGTAGTTGGCAAGATGGTGGCCAGCGAGAGAGCCTGGCAAGTGGTGGCCTCCTTCTGTGGGGAAGTCATGTCACAGAAGGGGCGTGCGAACAGGCCGCGCAACCCGCTCGGAGAGGGAGGGCTCGTAGTGGGGCCAGGGCGAGGCGATTTTCGACTCCTGGCCCTCTGTAGCAGCCTTGAGGTCCGGATTAACCTCCAGATGCGGGGCGGTTCGTCAGCCCACTCTTTCGGCCACCACGTCGGTGGTCGGGGAATTGACGGGCCACCTCCGAGGCCGCGGGCGTCGGGTGACCTGGCGTCCGCGGCGGAGAAATCAGGGGGGGAGGGACACGTTGTCGTTCCTCCCGGGATGAGTTTCGACAGGCAAGGTGCGGCGGGGAACTCTGTGATGTCTCACTAGAGTTCGTGGTCCCCCGCCGCTGCGCCGAAGGATGGTGACCGTGGGGTTTTAGCCGGTAAGAGTCCGGCACTACCCCGAGGCCCTCCCCTACTTAAGGGCTTCGGAGTGTTCATGAGGATTCCCCCACGTAAAAAAAAAAAGTATCCTATATAATCCGACACGCAATCCCTTTAGATTTATATGAAACATTTAAAAGATTTTTTATAAATAACGCCAATGTATCGGAGCAACTGTAAAACAAGAGGTATAATTATTATTATCTATTGCCTGATTATAGTTGAAGTCTAACCAGACATTGAAATGAGAACATAAAACTTAAGTGTAAAGTTTCATTTATATTCATTCAGCTATTTATACTCAATCGTATTAATAATATAAAGGGTGTCCCAAAATTCACGCAAGAAGTAATTTTGATAGAAAACACAGGTTTATAATTAAAAATTGTAAATTTTTTATTGATTTATATAGTATACAGTATTGGGTTATTATGGAATAGCATATCGGGTAAATGGCCTCCACGACTTTGCTGGCACATACGCACTCTTTTGTTGAAATTTTCCATGATTGTTTTGCATAAATGTGGCTGAATTTCGTTGATACAGCGCTTAATTTCCTCCTTCAAGGCGTGGGTGGTCGTGGGCTTGTTGACATAAACCTTAGACTTCAAAAAACCCCAAAGAAAAAAATCCAACGGCGTTAAATCGCATGATCTGGGTGGCCAATTCTGATCACCAAAACGGGAAATTACACGACCAGGAAATGACTCATGCAGTAATTGAATTGTTCCTCGGGCTGTATGGCATGTGGCACCGTCTTGTTGAAACCACATGCCGTCCACATCCATATCTTGCAATTTTGGCACAAAAAACTGGATTATCATGTCGCGATAGCGAGTACCATTAACCGTTATTGTCTGACCAGCTGCATTTTCGAAGAAGAATGGTCCGATGATGCCTCCAACCCAAAATCCGCACCAAACAGTTACACGTTGTGGATGCATTTGTTCCTCAACAATCACTTGTAGATTTTTTGAACCCCAAATACGACAATTTTGTCGATTAACAAAGCCATCAAGATGAAAATGAGCCTCATCGCTGAAGATGATTTTGTTCGAAAAATCAGCATCCACTTTTTGTTGTTCCATAATCCATTCAACGAACTCTCTTCGCTGTGCGTGGTCAGTAGGCTTCAGTTCTTGAATCAATTGAACTTTATAAGCATGAAGATGCAAATCTTTCGTGAGAATACGCTGTAGAGAGCTTCTCGAAATGTCCAATTCTTGACCACGGCGCCGAATTGATGTTCCTGGACTCTCAGCAACACTCTTTCGAACTGCTTCAATGTTTTGTGTTGAATGACTTGTTGAAGGACAGCCAGACTGTTTAAGATCACTAATTGATCCAGTCTCTCAAAATTTTTTAATTAGTCTCTTTACAGTTGATGAAGTTAAATCACTACTCCGACCATATTTTGTATGAAAATTGCGAACTGTTGCTGCCAAACTTTCATTATTTGCAAAATATTGCTCAACAATAAAAATGCGTTGTTCTTTTGTGTAGCGCTCCATTTTTAATAACCCTGAACTGTCAGCTGTCACGCTGTATTTTTTTTTTGGTTGGCAACACTTTACCGCACAAATGGCGCAAAATTCAAATTTTGCGTGAATTTTGGGACACCCTTTACATATATATGTTTGTCGCGACCCGACCGTGATCGCGACCTCGCCTACTCGTGACCGCGCGGATTTTTTCCCCTTGCTCGGGTTTGTAACTCCCCAACTTACCTTACGGTTTCGCGGCCGTTGCGACGCGTTATTTTAACCGATTAAATTTAAAATAACTAATTCAATTTAATTGATGGACTTTAGTCTGACTGTATTGTTCGATTTTGACTAGCCAGGGTGATCAGGGTCCTGCCTTTATATAGGTGCCTCCCCATCGTCCTTTGCTTTCTTCGAACCGGGTGCAAAAATTCTCGCGCGCGCGTGCCGCGGAACCTTCTCAATCTCTCGAGAACGGTATTCCGCGACATGTGCCCGCTATTGATTTTTGCACACGGCCCGATTCCTACAATCGGTTGCGGACTGCCCGATTTCTAGAATATTGTTCCGCTTCGGCCGGAACAACGCTCATACATAGGAATAATAAAAAAAATTTCTTTTTTTTGAATAATTAAAATATGAACAGGAGGGCTTAAAACGTGTATTTCCGTAAAAAAATTTGACAAAATGTTTTTTCATTATAGGTACTTTGCTTATGTGCACTTAGATAGGTCGGAAAGTAAACATGCCTGGGCAGTCGTTGACGGGAGGTCGGATTTCAGTTGTTTAAGAGCGAGAAGACAAATGTGAGCCTTTTTCTTTCGACTCCCACGAGGCGATCTGAAATTACTTCAGGCAGCTTCGGAGAATCGAGAAAGAGGGCATGTGTCAGTTTGCCTTTGACGACTTTCCGAAACACTACGAGCTCACGTATGCGTGATCTGGCATAGTGTGAGATAGTGCATTTCTGGCATCTCTAAAACAACGACCCTCTTAGGAATCGCAAGTGTGATTCCTAAGACGGTCGAACGGTGTACAAGAAGACCCACGATGGGACTTGACTTTGGCAGTTCGACGCCAACGCCCGAACGACTCGGTCCAATACAGACATACGAACGAAACAGGACTACGTCATTCTCCTTCACCCACATATTGGAGACCCCGACGCGCAAGAGGCAGATTTTTGCGAACAAAGTGTGTGAAGTGAGAAGATATATTTTTTTTCTTTTTTTCTCCCCCTTTTCCTTTTTTTGGAATTTGGAATTACTTTATTTGGAATTTGGACAGCTCAAATCACCATTTATGATAGGGGGCATCACCCAAGATTCGACCTGCTATCACTAGGTGGCAGCAAACCTTGAAAGTCGGTATGCCGACGTGGTGGTCGACATCATTGATAGTTTGCCGACGACAGAAATGTACAACACGTTGAAGACGGAGCTGATTCGACATCTCTTGGGCTCCAAGGAGTAGAAAATCCGTCATGTCCTTGAGCACAAGGAAAGCGGAGACCGAAAACCGTCGATTTTCCTGTGGCAGCTGCAGAACCTCGCCGGTGATACGATGACGGATGAATTTTTAAAAACCCTGTGGCTAGGACAACTCTCAACGAGCATACAGACGGTTTTGCTCACACGGCAGAAGGACAGCCTGGCCAAATTGCCACCCTCGCAGATGCAGTCAACAAGATGAAACAACGTCCGCAAATCGTCGCTGCGTCGACCGGGGGAGACGGTATCTACGAAGAACTGGCCGAGCTATGCCGCGAGATCGCTACCCCTCGCGTCGTTCGCGTTCGTCATCAAAACAGAGATAGCGCGGTCTAACGAATTCATCGTCGCGGTGGCGTGACCGCAGCGATTCGCTTTCCCCCCTTCCCTCGGCGATGGCCGTTGCTGGTACCATTGGAAATTCGGTGCCGCAGCGAGAAAGTGCCGCGATCCATGCACTTCTAGATTAGAAAACAGTTGGGCCGATCGCTAGCGGCGATCAGCGATTCCAGGTCATCGACAAACTGTCTCGTCGTGGCAGATCGCAACATGAAGACCAATTTTATGGTAGACGCAGGGTCCGATCTGTGCGTGTTCCCGCGTTCGCGTGTGAGTGGTCCGTGTGAAAAGACACTGTACGTACACCCTCGACGCGATTCGAAAATGTCCATGTGGACATCATCGGTCTGTTGCCGATCTCGAGAGGCTATCGCTACTGCCTAACATGCGTCGACCGCTATACCCGATGGCCGGAAGCTTTCCCGATCGAGGATATCACAGAAATAGTGGCGCGTACGCTACTGTCCGGTTGGATCGCGAGATACGGGGTGTCGTGCCGATTGGAGCGATTCCACCGGCAATTGAAGGCAGCGATCGTGTGCCATGGCAATCCGACTTGATCCGATTCGTTGTGTGTCGTTCTTCTGGGCATACGCGCGGCTTGGAAGGGCGATGTCAAAGCGACATCTGCGGAAATGATGCACGGCGAACCGATCCGCCTACCCGGCGAGCTACTTCACAATTCGCGAAATACCAATCCCAATAACGAACCGTATATCGCACGCCTGCAGAAACATTTCAGCGAACTCCGCCCATCTCCGGTTTCGCGGCATGAGATCAAGCAAACGTTCATATTTAAGGAATTAAACACGGCAACGCATGTTTTTCTGCGACACGGTGCAGTCAAGGGCGCGCTACAGATCACCTACAACGGACCGTACGAGGTGGTCAAGCGAAACCCGAAGTATTTCAACATCCGGGTTAAAGAGCGAGTGGTGTCTGTGTCTCTGGAGCGCCTCAACCTGCATACGTGTTGCAGTACAACGAACGAGACGACCGCGAACGACCCTCTCCACAGGAGGCCTCGACGCCGACTGTTCAATTAGAACCAAAGGTGGGCAGGATTATAGAAACTCGGATTGCGTATGCGTAAAAAATATTCACTCTTTATTACGGATCTATATAAAAAGTCGTACCGTTGCCGAATTCTATCAACGCCTAACTACACACTTCGACGCCTCGACCGCACACAAACAGCCGCACGCACTTACACAGTCACACTCGAGGCATTCGTTTCCTCGACAGCGTAAACAACTACATACGTCCTCTCTACGTCCTCAGTCCGCTGTCTATTTACCTACAGCGTTCAAAATCGGAGAAGGCGCAAAATTTAACATCTTCCCACCATTGAGATGTACGACATTTTACGCATCTCAATCTTCTGAAAAAAACGCATACTTTTCTTTACATACCTAACCGATCCGGTCTAACTACAGTGGAACCTCGCATAACGAGCATAATTCGTTCCGGAGTCTTACTCGTAACGCGAAATACTCGTTAAGCGAAACAATTTTTACCATATAAATTGATGTAAAATACGATAATGCGTTCTATGCCAAAAAAATACTCAAAATTTGAAATTTTCAAAAAAGTACTAAAAAAAAACGTTATGTGTAACATTTATTCAATGAAAAATACATATAAATTGTTAATAAGCGTGATTCATCGTCATCTTTTCTTAGTAACATAGCTAATTTCTTTTTACTAGAAAATTGTCTAGAGACATTTGTTTTTGCCGACGCTTCAAAATTTGGTAAAAATGTGACACCGCATTATCATTGAATAAATTTGTAGCGCGCATAGCCACTGTCTTATTAGTGTGATGCTTCTCAATGTACGAAGCAAGACTTTCTCATGCTTTCAGCTTTTCTCTTATTTCACCAGAAAATTGTTGCTTGGTTGTTACTTCCTCCTCCTCCACACTTTCTTGCTGTGAAGCACAATGCAACTCCACAAGCTCTTCACTAGTCAGCTCTTGACTGTGCTCTTAAATAAGCTCATCGATATCGTTGTGATCCATCTCCAGCCCCAATATATTGGACAGAGACATAATCTCATTTACTACAGGGTCCTCAATTATTACAACTGTCTCAAACCCCACAACGTCACATTCGACAACGCTCTCTGGCCAAAGCTTCTTCCAAGCAAAAGTGAGAGTTCTCTTGGTAACTCCTTCCCACGCCTTTTCGATCATCTTGAGACAGGCAACAATGTGGAAGTGATATTTCCAAAACTCTGTAAGAGTGAGATTGGTCCCTTTAGTCACCTCAAAACAACGCTCAAAGAGTGCTTTAGTATAGAGCTTCTTAAAATTAAAAATAACCTGCTGGTTCATTGGCTGGAGTAACGGAGTTGTGTTGGGAGGCAGAAACTGGATCTTGATGAAATTGTATTCTTCAAGGAGGTCATTTTGTAGGCTTGGACGATGAGCAGGTGCGTTGTCCATAACAAGCAAGACATGGAGTGCAAGATTTATCTCAAGCAAATATTTTTTCACAGAAGGACCAAACACTTCATTGATCCAATCAGTAAAAATGTCGCGTGTCACCCAAAAGCCTTCTTGTTGGATCTCCACATCACATTTAGCTTGCTCCTCTGAACTTTACACTTCTTGAATACTCGTGGAGTTTCTGAATGGTATACAAGTAGCGGTTCAATTTTCAAATCACCGCTTGCATTGGCACAAAATAGTAGCGTGAGGCAGTCTTTCATTGGCTTGTACCCGGGCAATGCATTCTCTTCTGCTATTATATATGTTCGCTTCGGCATCTTTTTCCAGAAGAAATCCGTCTCTTCACAATTAAAAACTTGTTGCGGCAGATAACCCTCAGAATCTACGAGCTTCTTGAAGACGGCGATGAAGTTCTCTGCTGCCTTTGTGTCGGAGCTTGCTGCTTCGCCGTGCCTTACAACGCTGTGGATACCTGTTTTTCTCTTAAACTTCTCAAACCACCCACGACTTGTCTTAAATTGTACTTCTTCTCCGGCCGTTGGTGATCCTAGCGTCTTCTTAACGAGGTCGGCGAAAATCACTTTCGCCTTCTCACAAATTAGGCTTTCGTTAATAGTGTCGCCTCGCAATTGCTTTTCGTTTATCCATATGAGCAGCAACCTTTCAACATCGTCGAGAATACGTAACCTTTGCGTAGATATTCTTGTCACTCCCTTTGAAGCATCTACCTCCATAATCTTGTCCTTGTTCTTGAGAATAGTGCAAATGGTTGATGTAGACCGATTGTATGTGCGTGCTAAATCAGGCGCGCTCACACCTCATTTTCGTTTTTCAATGATTTCACGTTTCATTTTTAAGGTTACTTTTAGTCTCTTATACAAGGTGCTCTCTTGCGGCTTTTTCTTCGGGGACATTTTTACAAGGGTTATTAATCTTTGCACAAAAAATCACAAATAATGTCTGAACACAAGTTTGTTCACGCGACACTAAGATGCTAGCGCAACAAGTTCTAAACAGACTGATGTAGCAATGGCACGAAAAGTTCCATCGCACAATTCGGGGATTCCCCTATCCACGTCACTCGTTATGCGAAACGTCGCTCGTTAAGCAAGTCATTTTTTTACAATTTATATTGCTCGTTATGCGAATTACTTGTTTTGCGAGGTACTCGTTAAGCGAGATTCCACTGTACTTTCCTACCACTTCTAGTTACGTAGCTTTGTTTTTTATTCACATTGTTAACATCATATTCATCATTCCTTTTGCACACGACACTCAACGGTTCATCTCTCGGCACTCTTATACCTTTCCATCAAAACATCGTTGACATTCGACATACTTTCATCACACTTGACTTCGAGCGGGTAAATTCGTTGGATTGGCCTCGTTATTTCACCTTCAGTTGTAGCTAAACGCACAACGCGGACGTTACTGTCTTTTCCCACAAACACCTTTTTCCAGTGTTTCACATTTTTCTTCTTTACTTACACTATATTGCCAACGCTCACACTAAAGGCATTACTAGCTTTCCGTCTTTCATGTATTAAAGCACCCAAATATTCGCTACGGAATCTCTGACGCAGAGCTTCTTTCAATTTTTGACGATAACGGAATTTTTTATCTAGCCGGCAATTTTCAATATGATCGAGGTCAAGAACTCCTATTTCTCTCACCTCTTGCAAAAACATTGCTGGGCTTAGCGGAACTATAACAGGGCTATCATCGGACATAAATGTAATCGTCCATAAATTAACAATCGCTTCGCAATCTAATAAAACTGTCGCAAAATTTCCGGTCCGAAGACCGCGCGACGGTGGTTTTTGCCGACTCAGTCGGTACGCCAAGTGATCGCTCCTAGGTTCAAGTATAAATGTCCCTGCGCTAGGTTGGTTCGTTCGCTCGTTCGCTCGTTCTTGGCCTGCTGGACCGCAACGTGAAGGCGGAGATCAGGTGGAGGAGTCGTGGTCGAAACCGCGGCGTGGGATTAGCGGCTAGACAGAAGCTATAGACGTTGAGGGGTTACGAACACACCCCCACTCGAACACGTTCCGTTAGAGGAAAGTAAGGTGGAGAATCAGAGAATAGAACGTGAGTTCTCAGGGTGCCTGGTTCTAGGCCTCGGTTCGTTTATTCGGTAAAAATCGAATTGTACAAGTGTGAGCTACTCGATCGCTCCGGCTGTTCTGCCTTCTGGAGCGTCGAGATCCGGTATTTAACGGTACGCTCTGATAACATTGATTACGCGCGACCGGTGTGGCGCTATCGCGAGTTAGACCGCCTGGCGGCAGTAACGGTAACATTCGGCGCGGCGCTTTACGGCCCCTAAGGGCCACAACGGGAGGACTCGTTACAAAACTGTGAGTATTTCTTCATAATTAAGATACGATTTCTTAAGCGTTCTTCGCAGCAATCGTTTTAAAACTCCGATAAGCCGCTCCCAAAATCGGCTCCACCAAGGCGCATTAGGAGGATTAAATTTCCACTCGATCGTTTCCAGTGACGTTATTTTAGATAATTTAGTAAAATCTTCATTTTTCAACAAGTTGACCGTCACTACGAATTTTGTTGCGTTATCGCTGTATATGACACTTGGTCTACTTCTACGCGCAATGTGGCGTCTCAATGCTATCAAGAATGTTGTCTTGTATAATGACGTCACCAATTCTAAATGAATTGCTCGGTACATGGCGTATGTAAATTGACATATCCAGGCCTTTTGATTACTTTTCAGGTAGATCGGCCCCGCGATATCTACGCGAAATCTAAATTACTTGCACGAATCAGATACCTGTTGTGTTTCACTATCCCTGACTTTTTAGCACCGAAAAGTGAGTGGTTCATTAGTTGTTCGGCAATTGGCTAATAACACAACCGAACCGCGGCTGCTTTCCTTATGTATGATCATTGCGACCCGTCATCAGTAAACATCCTCGCTGTTTTCTTCTGATTCTCGTTATACAATATCACTTGCAACGTCTTTAAGTAAACTTCGGGATCACTAGCTACATTCGAGAGATTCTTTTCTTCCGCCACCTTTGCGACATAGTTATCGACAGTCTGTTTTCTGCACGAATGGTTATATTAAAAGTATCTACGTGCCGTCGGGAACACCGCATTTCAAATTTACTCGGCACCTTTTATAGCTATGTCCAATGTTAAGGCTGTTAAAACAGGCGTTCTTCTGTTTCATGTAATTTTGCCTTTTGTTAGTGGAAAGAGGTTTATATGTCTCACCTAATGGTGGTCCGGATCTCGAGAGAAGCCACTGTGAGAAAATAAGCGGTGCAATTTGAATTTTATTTTCGCTTAGTCGCCTTACACGACTAAGCCGTTTATTTCTTTAATTCTGACTCTTAAATACAATCGATAGATGAAATTGGGGGAAACCCCAGGCGTCTGGCTGAGGTCTAGAAAAAACTTTCGCGTCGTTCGGCCTGATGGCTCGCGTCGCGCTGTTCTGGAATAGAAAGAGAGAGACGAGTCTAGGCGGTAATACCTGACAACATTAGCCACGTTGTGTGCCTCGTTCTTTTCCGCACGCTCCTGGTTTGTGCTTGTTGCACTCAGGAACGTGAATCTCAGCCGCCGCGATACGCAGCTAAGCGAGTGGACTGTATATGTAAGCGTTTCTTTTAAATCGAGAATCGCTCGATTATTATTTTGTGAAAATGAGATTCGGACTCGTTTCTTCTGCGACTGTAACATTTGACTATCGCAAGAGAGGGCGAATAGAGGGAGGTTGTAAGACACCAACCGTCACCCGGTCCTCGGCCCCTTACCGTCTTCCTTATGCGTACGGGGTACGGTGTAGTGCGATATTTCAATGGCACACTTGGCGACTTACTGTTGAGACTGTAACACCACGGCGCTTTATGAGTTGCATTCTACGCACAGTGGACGTACAAGACTAGCGGGTCACCGAAAGCTTGGAGTGAAAGAGTTGTCCCACGCTCCGACTGGAAGGCAACAAGTCCAACCAGGGGATATATGCCAAGAAGACCCCTATAGGTGGATTTTAAAGCCGTTCGACAATCAAGGGAGGATCGAGTCCTAATCTCGATGCCTCTCACACGACCGCTATTTGCAGCGGTCCATGGAAATGTCAGGCTCACGTGAACCTAAGGTCACTCCTGATGGGAAATCTCGTTGATAACCAACGAGTTTCCGCAGTCTTTTAACCGGGTCGTACTCACGACCTACTCAGTTAAATAGCCAATTCGACAGAACGGAATTGCGCGTAGGTTACTGGTATGAGTTGGCCTACGCAATCTGTACCAGTAAGACTACCGCTTACGTCGTTTGTCTGCGTAACGAAAGTTCGAAAGACTCGACACTATTCGTGCTCGCGACGGGAATCAGCTTAAGAGCTTGTGTGTCTCAACAAAAGTTCGAATAACTCAGAACTATTTGGAGATTCGTGGAAAGTCTGCGGAGCGCGATCATTTACTGATGTGCTCACGGCAGGATCCAAATCAAGAGTGATGGACAAGCACGGACAGTCTAAAATGTAGGCTTAGGCGGAGAAACCTCCGCCTAGCGGCACTACCGTCGTTTTTATTATCCGTCTCTGTCCGACATATAATCGTGCGTTCTCTCTGTACTCGTACGTTGAACCGCTTGTTCGAACTCGAACGTTACTTGGTCGATCGCGTGACTTTCTGAAAAAACCCGAAAATCGTGATTTTTCTAGTTTGTATTGTATCACGTAACGGACGCCGCGACCGAGAATTCTCTGGTTGGTTACGTACCTCGAAAACAATACTGTTTAACGAGTTTTATTCTATGTTCAAATACCTCGAATTAATGCGATATTTAAACACCTTTCGGCAAGGCTCATTCTTCTAGCCTGTTCACAAACAGCACTCTCATGATCACTTGCAGCACAAAATAGACACGATTTATTCTTGCTCTTCATGGTTAGCAAGCCGGTTGTTGTCGGAACGTCCTTAGCTGCATGAAATTTTTCAGTTTAAAACTTTATCAGTTGAACCAGCTCGGTTTTCGAGTCATCTGACTCTGTTGTCTTTTCTTGCTGCGACAAGGTATTCAAGGGGCTGCGTTGCCAGATACGTAGTAAATATTCTGGAAGCGATGATTCCACGAGAGAAACCAATCCACCAGTCACGCCGAGAGATTCCAATGCTTTTAAATGCGATTCTATTTTATCATATAGACTCGATATTTCAGCATTCTTCCCGCGGGATAGGGCGTTGTGGAGCACCAATTGTAAAAATTCGCGCACGTAGACTTTAATTTGCAAATTTTCCCTTCCAAAACGATTTCCTAGACCAGCTATTGCTTTGTCATAATTGCTGACCGTCGGAGGAAAACTTTTCACGAGTTCATCAGCGCGCGAATTCAGCACCATAGCTTGCAACAAGCATTGAAACTTATCTTTCTTCACAATTTCTTTATCGTCGTGAATTTTCTTGAAGACACTCCAGATCGGCAACCATTCGCGTACACTACCATCAAATTTATGCAATTCGATTCTCGGCAATTTGAAAAACCTCTTCTCTTCGTTAGGCTCACTTGGCGCACTTATCACCGGAGTATCGCATAACGCTGACGAAAATTCTTCCATCTCTATTCTCGCGCCGAGGTTTTACTCTTGTAGTCATCCACTTCTTTATACTCCTGTTCAATCATCTCGTCGGTTGCGTCCGGTGACTTAAACATTATATCCCTCATTTGAATGTCGGTTCCTTCCAAATTTTCGTTGTGCGTACGGGACACGGTGTGGTGCAGTCTTTCAACGGCGCACTTGGCAACTTACAATTGTGACTAGAACACCACGGCGCTTTATGAGTCGCGTTCTACGCACAATGACTGTATAGGACTGGCGGTCAGTGAACAGCGCTCTAGCTGATTGCCGAAAGCTAGGCGTTGAAAAACTCGTCCCACGCTCCGACTGGAAGACGGCAAGTCCACCCAGGGTATATCTGCCACGAAGGCCCCTATAGGTGAGTGGATGACCGTTCGACAATCAAGGGAGGATCGAGTCTTAATCTCGATGCATCTCACACGACCGCTATTTGCAAAAATCTCGTTGATCCCGACGAGTTTCCGCAGTCTTTTAACCGGGGCGTACTCACGATCTAATCGATTAACTAGCTGATTCGACAAAACGGAATTGCGCGTAGGTTACTGGTATGAGTTTGCTTACACAATCTAAACCAGTAAAACTACCGCTATACGTCGCTTGTCCGCTTACCGAAAGTTCGAATAACTGGAACTATTCGAATCCGCTGCGGAATCAGCTGATGTATCACGAGATATGTCTCGACGAAAGTTTGAATAACTCGAAACTTTTCGGAGATTTTCTTCGATTCTGCCGAGCGTGATCGATTACCGATGTGCGCTCGGCGGGATCTCAATTGGGAGTGACGGACGAGCACGGGCTGCCAAAATGTACGCGTGAGGGGGGGAATCCTTAGACGTGCGGCGCTGTCGCCGTGTCTCTCGTCCGTCTCTTTGTAACGTATAATTTTCGTACCTTCTCTATGCTCGAGCGTTCAACCCGCGTGTTCGAAATTGAACGTTACTGTAGCGGTCGCGTGGCTTACAGAAAAACCCGAGAAGCGGGGTTTTTTCTGCTATCTGATGTTTCGAACCGTGGACGCGTCGACCTAGAATATTCCGGTCGGTCGCGTATACTTTTTTTTTTTGTACGTGAGAAAATCCTCATGGACACCCACAGGCCCACCCGAAGGGCGAGCCGGCGGAGAGTGCCGGATTCTTACCGACTAAAACCCCACGGTGACCATACTTAGACGCCTGGCGAGGGGCCGGGAACTCCAATGAGACATCACAGAGGGCCGCCGCCGCATCGTGCCTGTTCAGGCCCCCCCCCCCCCGGTGGGAGGCACTCCTCCCACCGCATTCCCACTCAACCGCAGGCGCCTGGTCACCAGCGCCCGCGGCCCTGTGACATGGGACTAAGCCGCCGGCCGGGTGGCCACGTTGGCCGCAGGACCCATCCGCAGCCAACTGGCCAACCTGCAGCCTTAAGCAAACCCCGCGGCAAATATCCCATGCTCCCGGCCACTCACACACACATTCACACACGCAAAGCATTCATACCGTTGTTTGGTCCGCGGAAGCTTTCGCTCCGACCTCCGGGATGCCATGCGAGGATGCGGCCACCAGCCTTCTCAGGTTAATGACCTCATCCCCGCATCCCCTCCCAGCGGCTGCCCCTATCCGCTACCTGGGGACGCGCCACGTCGGGGTTCACCTCCCCTGCCGCCTGGACAACCAAACGGGTGCGTGGCGGTCGCGTATACTGAAAACAAAACGACTAACGAATTATTTCAGGTTTAAATAAAATCGTATTAACCCGATATTTTAACAAATACTATTGACCAAATGTGGATAAGTAAAAAATAAAATTCCTTTGGATTTACTGCCAATATTTTGTTTATAGGATTATTGTGTTACGTATGCCGAACGTTTCGTTCCCCAATTTTTCCGTACCACTTGCATGCATTTGGAAAACGCCCTGTTATTTGTCTACCCTTTGGAATGTAGAGTCAATTCCAACGAGATGCAGCTGCTCGGTGACTAACGCAATTAGGAGATAACCACATATGGTAATGTCTAACGCGCATCTGAATCCTCGCCCACAGATTTTTGGGTATATAAACCTCTTGATTTCCTTATTCTGGGGATCAGAATTGTATACTTACGTTTAGAGTCAACGTCACGTCACTCGTTTCGTGTATACGGTTTTGATAGTTGCATTTCGTGAGATCGGGCTACAGCACCCTCTCGTATCAATATTAAACCATATAAAATCCGTGAACCGGTATAAATTCTATTACGGTCTTTATTTTCAACCTACTTACCCCCGCATTGCCAGTGTATCAACACCGTGCCAGATCATTTTAGGTAATTATAACTATTCTTTGAACACGATACAACTTACACTAAACATTTGTAAATTACTCGTTGTTTTGAGAATATATTGAATTTCATTATTAAATCAAAGTTAATCAACTTCCTTAACCCATCATTACGTATGTTTAAATATCGAGTTAATCCGATTTTATTTAAACCTGAAATAATTCGTTAGTCGTTTTGTTTTCGGTATACGCGACCGACCGGAATATTCTTGGTCGATGCGTCCGCGGTTCGAAACATCAGGCAGCAGAAAAAACCCCGCTTCTCGGGTTTTTCTGTAAGCCACGTGACCGCTACAGTAACGTTCAATCTCGAACACGCGGGTTGAACGCTCGAGCATAGAGAAGGTACGAAAATTATACGTTACAAAGAGACTGACGAGAGACACGGCGACAGCGCCGCGCGACGGAGGATTCCCCCTCTCACGCGTACATTTTGGCAGCGCGTGTTCGTCCATGCTCGTCCGCACAACAAAGACGGTAAGGGGCCGAGGACCGACTGACGGTTGGAGCCTTACAACCTCCCTCTAATCGCCCTCTCCTGCGACAATCAAGTGTTGCAGTCGCATTTTTTTGTACGTGGGAAAATCCTCATGGACACCCGCGGGCCCACCCAAAGGGAGGGCTGGCGTGTAGTGCCGGACTCTTACCGGCTAAAACCCCACGGTGACCATCCTCAGGCGCCTGGCGGGGGACCGGGAACTCTAGTGAGACATCACAGAGTCCCCCGCCGCGTCGTGCCTTTTCAGGCCCCTCCCGGTGGGAGACACTCCTCCCACCGCATTCCCATTCAACCGCAGGCGCCTGACCACCAGCGCCCACGGCCCCGTGACATAGGACTAAGCCGCCGACTGGGTGGCCACGTTGGCCGCTGGACTCATCCGCAGCCAACGGGCCAACCTGCAGCCTTAGGTAACACCCGCGGCAAATATCCCATGCCCCGGGCCACTCACACACACATTCACCCACGCAAAGCATTCATACCGGTGTTTGGTCCGCGGGAGCTTTCGCTCCAACCTCCGAGATGTCATGCGAGGATGCGGTCACCAGCTTCCTCAAGTTGGCGACCCTATCTCCGCATCCCATCCCACCATCGCCACCTGGGGACGCGCCACGTAGGGATTCACCTCCCCTGCCGCCTGGACAACCAAACGGGTGCGTGGAGTGGTGGCCTCCTTCTGTGAAGTAGTCATGTCGCAGAAGGAGACCTTTTCTTCTGCCCCCCCCCCCCCCCAACAACTCTGAAGTCCATGTGTTTCCTTCCATTCCCCTTTCTCATTCCTCCCTCTCTTTCCTTGACAATTTCGATGGACCTCCAAGACGTGGGGTGGCACTGAGGGAGAGACGGGCCGCCCTTGGGTGTTACAAGTGCTCGGTGCAAGGGGCCCGACGGAAAAGCACACTCATTCTTCCCTCCGGGATGAACCTCGACTATATGATGTGTCACTAGAATTCCTGGTCCCCCGCCGCAGTGCCGGAAGACGCTCACCACGAGGTTCCAGCTGATCAGAGTCCGGCACTAAAGTCCTTGCACAGGAAGCGGTCTCAGGGTGTCCATGAGGATTTCCCCGCGTCAAAAAAAGGGTTCATTCAACTAATAAACGGATTAGAATGTGCTTTTGGCTCCTTGTACTGAAGACAGAGTGCCAAATAAAAATTGTACCGACAGAAAAAAATTGTTTATCGCAAATGTTTGAAACAAATGTCCTGTTCTTGTACCGTGGAAATGTTTAAAAACCTGAAAAATCTGAGAAAACCTGATAATTGTCCTCCCTGCTCTATGAAGGAGATCGACGTTGATGGACTGAGGGCCCAGGACATTCACAGTAACGTTTTATAGTCTTCATTTGTTGAAAATTCCCAAAAGAGGGTTTAATGTATAGGATGTATTTAAAAATAGTACGCGAGTCTTGAGGCGTTCGGCCGACGAGCGTAGCGAAGCGTCGGTGACGATGTGAAACAAATGCCTAATCATCGGACAAAAGGAAAGAAGGACAAAGGACGGGAGTTGCGTGGTAACGTTCGAGGTGCGAACCACGAGTTGGCTTTATGAATTTATGTTACGGTGTGGTGCCGATTTAGAATATGTAATTTATGTTTGTTCAATGTGATTTCTCATTTAAATATACAGGGTGTTCGGCCACCCTTGGGAAAAATTTTAATGGGGGATTCTAGAGGCCAAAATAAGACGAAAATCAAGAATACCAATTTGTTAATGAAGGCTTCGTTAAAAAGTTATTAACAATTAAATTCAAAAATTTCAAATCGTTTTGAAAAAATTATTTTCAGTTGCAGGCGCCAATTACAACCATTTTTGGTGAATACACATACCTCCGAAATTCTATCCACTTTCGAGAAAAAAAATCAGATAGATGCTGAAATTTTTCGGCGAAAAAAATAATTTTCAAATCGTTCTGGAAAAATTATGTTCGTTTGCGGGGGTCAATTACAATAATTTTTGGTGAATAGACATACCCCCGAAATCTTACCCACTTTTTAGAAAAAAATTCGAGAAAGTGTGAAATTTTTCGATGGAAAAAAAAATTTCAAATTGTCCTGGAAAAATTATTTTCGGTTGCGGGAGTAAATCGCAATCATTTTTGGTGAATAAACATAACCCCGAAATCTTGCGCATTTTCGAGAAAAAAATTCAGTACGGGCGGAACTTTAAACGTTAATAACTTTTTAACGAAGCTTCCAGCAACTCCCGGGGAGGGGTGGCGTTGGCGATATCGCTGAATATTGCCAACGTGTTTAACACCCTTCCCTGGGGGGAGACACAGAGGGGGCTCGAATATCATCGGCCCCCCCCCCTTGTCTCAGTGCAGTCGTCGGGGATTATCTCCGCGGCAAATGGATCGAGTATCCGGCCCGGGATGGAGATATGCGGAGGGAGATGTACTGCGGCGTTCCGCAGGGGTCGGTTCTCGGGCCTGTCCTGTGGAACGTCGCGTACGATACGGTGTTGCGGGCCGACTCCCCCGACGGCGTCAGCGCCGTGTGTTATGCAGATGACACACTGGTGCTGGCCGTCGGGGCTCAGTGGGGGAGGGCCAAGCGCCTCGCCGAGGAGGGGGCGCAACGCGTCGTAGACCGGATCAGGGGGATGGGGATGACGGTGGCGGTCCATAAGACCGAGGTGATAGCGTTCCATTCACCTCGGCAGGATCCGCCACCTCCTCTGATCCGGGTGGGTGGGGCTGATATCGAGGTGAAGCCCCGGATGAGGTATCTGGGGCTGATCCTCGATAGCCACTGGCGCTTCGAGGAGCATTTCCGCTGTCTGGTTCCCCGGTTGGAGAGGATGGTCCCGGCTTTAGGCCGGATCCTCCCCAACCTGGGGGGCTCGGCGGGACGAGTTCGCCGCCTCTATGTGGCAATGGTTCAGTCGGTGGCCCTATACGGGGCCCCCGTCTGGGCGGACGATCTGGCGGCCTCCCGGCGCAGCATGACGATGCTGCGTCGGGTCCAGAGGCGGATGGCGTTGAGGGTCGTCCGCGGCTACCGGACCGTGTCGCATGAGGCGGCGACGGTTCTTGCGGGGATGCCGCCCATGGATCTCCTCGCGCGGTCGCACGCGATGATGTATCGTCATCGTGTCGACCGTCGCGCGGGAGTGGGGGCGGTCCCGGGAGAGCAGGAACCTGCTTGGGGCGATTTGAAGCGCCAGGCCCGGCAGTTCGTAGTGCTCGCGTGGCAGGAGCGGTTGGCCCTGCCAACCGCGGGGCACCGAACAGTCGGGGCTGTTCGGCCACTCCTGAGTGAGTGGCTGGACAGAGGCCATGGATGCCTCACTTACCGGATGGCACAGGTATTTTCCGGGCATGGTAGCTTCGGAAGATACCTGTGCCGGATAGGGAAGGAGCCGACGGCGCGTTGCTGCCATTGTGACGCCGAGCAGAACACGGCTGATCATACCCTCCAGGTATGCCCAGCGTGGGAGGGGGAGCGCCGTGTCCTGGTCGGCGTCATAGGGCGGGAAGTCTCGCTGCCGGGTGTGGTGCGCGCCATGCTCGGCAGCGAGAGAAATTGGAGGGCCGTGGCCTCCTTCTGCGAGACCGTAATGCTGCAGAAGGAGGCCGCGGGAAGGGAGCGCGAGCTTCAGCGGCGCGCTGAGGCTCGCGCTCGTATGGTGGCGCGAAGGCGTCGCCCAGGTGCCAGGCGTCGGGGGCGGCGGTCTTTGCGTGGCGGATGACCCTGGCTGGGAGGGGGGCCCTGAGGGGAGCCTCCTCCCGCCAGGTGGCGAAGTGCCGGATCGGGTGGGTCCGGCCCACGGGGAGGCACTCTCGGTGGCCTGGAGCGGCCAAGAGCTCCCGGCCGCCGAGGGGTAGAAACGTGATCGCAGGCAGTTGCGAGTTGGGGCTCGCAGCCGCCACTAAACGCGGCCTCGGGACGGGTGGCGATGGGAAGGAGCGGCCCCGTCCTGCCGCTATGAGACAGAGTGTCTACCGGGGGGACCGTTTGTCCCCCCCCCCCCCCGGGGAATGGGCGCAAAGCGCGGTCACGGGGAGGATACCGGAAGAATGTTTCGAGCGATTCCCGCTGTCCTCCCAAATCGTGCGGAAGGGTCACCGTGGGGTTTTTAGTGGATAGGTCCCGCGCTCGTCATTCTACGGGCGCGGGGAATCCCACACACCCCTCCCGCCTCTTCCCAAAGAGGTGGGAGGGAGTCTTTGGAAGATTTTCCCCACGACAAAAAAAAAAAAAAAAAAAGCTTCCAGCAACAAATTGGTATTCTTGATTTTCGTCTTATTTTGGCCTCTAGAATCCCCCATTAAAATTATTCCCAGGGGTAGCCGAACACCCTGTATATATCTCTATATTATCGCGTCAGTGTTTGATTATGATTCCCGTTTTTCCCGTGTGAAACTACTACAAATGAATAGATATTAAAAGTTTTACAAGCAAAATGTAATTTCATGAAAAGAGGAAGCATATGTCACTTGCTAACTAGTAACTAACAAATTATAAGTCCTGATGTTTTTAGAATCTCATATCGACACAGTGTTTGTATAGTTGCAAGGAGCGTAACGTTGAATTCATGACTTTATCTTCCATCGTTTTCCGTCTATTCCTTCTGCAAGTCAGAGGTTCACTCAGAAATTAACGTGAGTATATACATTCATACAAATGCGATATTCGTATGTTTATGATAGAGCAATCACTATTAAGGATACTGAAGTGCAAATATAGGACAGAAGTAAAGAATTTAAAAATCCTGAATTGGTCTTCAGAATTCCGATTTCTGACTAACTACTGTTTATTAAGATGTTTCTTAAAAACAGCAATGTACCAGAAGGCTGTATCATAAAACGAATTATCAAATCTCTTTGGATTTGAACTGTTTATTATGCATTGCAATAATTTAACAATATGTGTAGTTAATTATTTTGAAGTCATTTTCAAATGATATGGAGATAAGAAAATATTCCAACGCAAAAATTGCTCCAAAACTATTTTTATACATGTTTATGGTTAAAATATTTTTTAAATACTCTTAGAACATTTACAAGTAAATATAAATTATTGTTGTAGAGTTAGCACTTGAAAAAAAATATTGAATAGAAAAATAGTTAAGTTCAAAAGATGGACTCAAACCTTGTTAGAATCTAAAGGTTCTAACCGGAGTCCGGACGAGGGAATTAACAGGGAAAGTCAATTGACAAGTTATATTGATATTTTTTCGCTTGACGCGGAGCGACAAGCCGTTTATTAAAAAAAGTAAAAATTAAATTTATAAAAATATGAAAAAGAAATATATATTTTTTATCAGGCCAGGGGGGTGACCTCACCGGCGTTGCCTTGGCTGGACTGGATCTTGATTGCTGAAACAAAGGTTCGATCGAATTAAGTACCTGCGTACACGTATCGTAAATACACGCTCGTCAGCTGTTCGCCTCGCTCTCCTAGCGACTATCGGTGCGCTTGTAGGGAGAGATCGGCTGCCGTTTAGCGTAGTTAAGTGAACTGTATTTATTTGTTGGTTACTGATAGTTATTATTTAAACTATCAACGAGACTTTTGCCCTGAACAGAGGAGAATTCACTCGTATCTGTCGGGGGCGGTTTCGCCACGAACGGGTCACCAAATGGAGGTCGTAAGACTCCAAGTGGGTGGATCCCGTGAGCACGCTCACCGTGCGGATTAACATATGAACGTCGCGCAAGGAGATTTCCGGCGACACTTTATAGTTACTGCACAGGGACCGTTAATTCCGGGGACCGTGACAGTAAGTGTTTTTTGCAGGAAATTCCAAGCAGGTCCAACCGCACTATAAAGCCTACGTGGCGACCGTTTGCACGGGGACCGTATGTGATAGGCGGCGAGACGGAAGGGAGGCACTTTGAACCGGAACTCCTCCGTGGGGTGTACGGTCGACTCGTACACCGCCAGGTTTTCGGAGGGTTTGCAGTGGCCTTTGCACGGAAAGTACACCACGAGCCGGTACCGATTCAACGGTAGGACCTTTGGGAGGCTCCAAAGCCGTATAGCTTTAAAGGGATTCTGGGTGTGTGCACCCTGAATCCCTTACGTCGCGGTCGCGGCAACGACTGCAACGTACAATCTTTTCCTTGCGTCAACGGTCGCGTTACGCGCAGCGTGCTATTACGGCCACCTTTTGGCGCAGTAGATTGTTCTTAGAAATCTCGAATCGCAGCAACGATGAGAATTCTTTTCATTAAGTCCAATTTCACTTTATGCAGTGAAGCTTTTGCTTTTTATGTTGAGCGCGTACTTAAGGAGATCTTCTGGGATCCGCTCCCGATGGCAGTCGGTCTCTTTTCAATAAATGATACGATTCTCTCTCTCGACGCTGACGTCACGATACCGTTTAAACCGGTGTTTGAAGCGAATCTTCACGTGAGGTCTCCATACAAAATCACGTAAGCGGCCGCGGTTTTAAATTGTCCGTACGCCGAATGAACTCGGCGCACTCTTAACCTTCCACAGTGTCACGTACACAAACGGATACGGGAATTGCGCCCGAGATTTATTTTCCCGGACGGACGCGACTTTTAAATAGTTTTAACATATTTAAACAAACCTACAGTCAAAAAATTCGAGCGGTCCCATAGTCTGGCACTTTAATGCTGCACCAACGGCTTTATTTTATTTGTTTCAATTGTTATGTAACTCTACTTAGTGTAGAAATATTAAACAGTGTACAAAACATTCGTATATTGAAGAATGCATAAAAATTCAACGTGTAAGTTCATCTAATACGCAAAAAATGAGGAAAAAATCGGTTTTTATTTTTTTTCACTGCAGCGCACGAAAATGAAAAATCTGAAAAAAATTGAGAATAATAGCAATAGCAATGTGTTTAAAGATTGCACAATGCCGAGTGATTGTCCTTGGCCGCGATTACCGTTAATCCTGTTAGCGTACAATAATCGGGAGATTATCTCTAAGAGAATTTGTACAGCGAGCAGTGATAGAAAAACGCGTTTATTGCTAGTTTTTCTGGCATCGGTAACGACTCATTACCTTCGATTCGAGTGTGCTAACGGTGTTGATGACGTCAGTACGGTGAGAGAATAGTGTGCTAAGAATTAGACGGAGAAAGACTGCCGAAATCTAGACAGCGCCGCGTAACGACTAATTAGAGTAACGCGGCCGCGTCTTCGGCTGTCAATCCGCGCAGCCCTACGTAGACTTCTGACTAGAGCGCATCGGCTCCGGACTCCACTCGAACAGAAGGATTTACTAAAGGAAAGTTCTGACTGTTTAATATTCAGAACGATTCTGCCTGTATTTGACGGGTGTAAAGAGTAGATGTTCAGTCTAGTGCGGGTCCACTGATTGACCTCGCACAATTGAGAATCCGTTAAACTCGAGAAAAGTATGGAAATCATCCGCCTTTTCCTTGATGAACGGATCGGATACGCCCCGGAATCTTGTATGGAATTTCCCAAATCGAGATTCCACGAAACCAGTCCTGCGGCAGGAAATCGAGAAAATACATCAGTAGGGTGTTGGATTCCCTGTCGAGTGATCGAGAACATAGACCAGTAAGGTGTTCGATTCCTGCGTGCAGAATTGAGTGGTCGTCTCGATCGTATAAACGATTGAGACTCAAGAAAGTTGGCAAATTACGGTTCGATTTTCTTGTGATTACCGCCAGGTTGAGGAGACACCTAAGGGAGACACCTACGTGGTAAACCATCCAGGTGGGTCCACTAAAGTCGGGTCGGCGTCCACTAAGGATGCCTGACTTTTTCGGGTTTCGAGTCCTTCCTCCTACAGATTCCGCCGGTGTAACGTTTAGAGGAGCACCTATGCGGAGGAGTAACGGAGTCGTGGATCAGGCTCCCACGTGGTTCAAATACTGCTAAGTGCAACGAATAGATGTGCAACGTGCAGTGAACCACGTGTTGTCGGACTTCGTAGTACAACACCTAGCCAATAAGTCGTCTGTTGAAGCAGCTAAGAGCAGCCGCAAATCGACGGTTGGGCTGTTGCACTGCATTGCGTTTCAACGCATAGATTCAGTGGACTCACGGGAAAAAGGCCTTACAACCTCCACTTGCAACCCCGTCCACAAGGTAATCGACTGCGAACGGCGTAGATAAGAAATTAATTCTTTATCCACGCCAAAATAAAATACAGTCCACTAGCGAGTTCATATATTACGAGCAAGCGAAATTCTCCGCTTGTGTACGTTCGAATAACGAAGCCAGGAGTGTGAAGACACAAGCGCGGCATAGATACGTATAACGTGTTTACGTGTGTCTAACACATAGCCGTGTTATTCTGATTATAAGAATTCTGGCCTACCTGAACCTGGCGAGTTCGGTGACCGGCACAGACTAGGCAGGCGACGAAATTACAAGGATTTATTTTCTAATTTTCGTTAATTCCTATGTTCCCATCATTGTACAATATATTTATAATTTATTTTGGTTTTCTAATATTTTTGTTTCAATTATTTTTTTTGTAATAAAAGGTCGGCGTTAAAGGCCGACGAAAAGAAAACCAGAGGCTCGTAATAATTTTCCCTGAAAACTCCTCTACCTCTACCTAGAAGCATAAGCTTTTTAACACAATGCCTATTTACTGTAAAAGTATAAAAGTAGTTCTGCACCCCCTCCAATAAGTAATCGGCATTTTTCGGCATTTTTTGCGATTTTTTTTTTTACTTCCTGATTGTTCAATCAAAAAATCTGAAAATCTGAATTCTTGAAATGTCTCTGAATTTTTATACAATTTTTTACTCAATAGATCAAGAGAATTTGTACAAAAATATGATTCTCGTTTTCACCTCATTACTAACCCCCACGGTCGAGATTTCATGTTAAGAATTGGCACATAGGGGTTTTTTTTTGATAAGCTATCGAATGACCCATCGTTCATTCAATTCGGTTTGGAGGCACATTTGACCCCCTTATTCGGCTATACCCGTTACTGAATCTAATTTTTATTGACAATTTTATTGCCGAATTTTCTTAGTTGAAAAGTGAATAAACTTCTCTTTAATTAATGCATTTTTAAACTGTATCTTTTAATAGAAATGACATTTTTTTCCTCGGACATGATTTTGTGCCTGGCATTGTATCGCCACTACACCCTTGCCATTTAATGAATAGAATGAAATGCAAGGGTATCTTTTAGTTTTCTATTTTCCATTTTCCCAGGATCCCGTGCGAGCCTGGTCGCTTTGTTAAACACTTGGCGACCAGAACCGTACGAAGCGTCTGTTTTCTTTCAGGGTCTCGCCTGGGCCTCGGACCACCCCGATCCGGACCCGGCGAGCCTCTTGACTTTTATGACTCTGTAGCGGCCATTGTATAGCCACTACACCCTTGCCATTTAATGAATAGAATGAAATGCAAGGGTATCTTTTAGTTTTCTATTTTTCCATTTTCTCAGGGTCTCGTGCGAGCCTGGTCGTCCTGTTAAACACTTGGCGGTCAGAGCCGTACGAAGCGCCTGTTTTCCTTCAAGGTTTCGCCTGGGCCTCGGACCACCCCGATCCGGGCCCGGCGAGCCTCTTGACTTTTATTACCCTCTTTCACTCTAACTAAACTTTTCCTACACTCGATATTTTCCAGTTTTGTTTTTCCATCTTTCTGCCCTGTCTCTTTTTCTCTCCCTTTGCTATTAGGGTAAGAAAATGTATATATTGAAAAGGAGTCGAGGGAACGGGAGCCAATCTGTTAAAAACAGTTTTACAGAGTGAAACATCTCGGTTAGAGAACAGTTTGCTAGATGCAGATCACAGTTCAGTTTTACAGGCGGTTAAACTGTGAAGTTAGAACACTCAGTAAAACCTATGTGTGGCACGTAACCTCTAAATAAATATATTATAATTGAGGGTAGCTCATGAGTTGTACTTATTTCACCATCAGCCCCCGCAATTCTGTAACTTCGTCAAGTAGTGGCACAGGAAAGTTTCTAATAATTAGTGACATCAACAAAGGGTCACTTCCTAAATTCCCAATAGCATTATAAATATTAACCATTTTGAACTGTACAGTAATCGCATATGCTCTAAAACAGTGGCAGATATAGTCGTCTCGTCGCTTGTACCGCGCGACAGAATCTTAGCGCCGCGGCGCGCCGACGCAGCGCTCGGTGAAATTAATTTTCATAGGGCCAATATTAAATTGTCTTTGTTTTTGAAAAAATGTCCGTCAAAAGGACAAAGGGTTTTGTTTTAACGGGGCGTGAAAGAAACGCGCATCCCGCTCATCGTGAGAGGGCTCGGAGAGGGGTCAGGGCAAGGCGTTCTTCGTTCCCTGGCTCTATTGTATAGCCCTGAGGTCCATGTGTTTCCTTCCTTTCTCTTTCCCCTAAGAAAAGTGTGTAGTGTGCCGCTACATTACTATAACTGGTTTTGTGGTAAAGTTCAAAAAATCCAGAAAAAAAATATTCCTATGATGGAATCTAAGTTGATACAACAAATTTATAACAAACTACGTATAGTATAGAGGTATCAAGGCGATTTTGTACAGTTACTTTTAATACCATAATCTATTACTTGTCATAAGTTGTTTTGTATTTATGAATTAGTTTTTTTATAAATAATTATTTAATTATTTATTTATTTCTATTATAATAGAAAACGAATTTTTAGGTCAAATGCCACAGTTTTGTCTACAACTGTAACTTTTGAAATTATCAATATTTTCAAAATCGGCGATGATAAGTTTTATTTATCTAGTTTAACGTACAATTTTTATTTTTTCTTTCAGATCATAATTTACAAAAATATCCTTGGTACTGCAAAATTCTTTTTCAAAAACACCGTTCGGGAAAATACCTATAAAAACCATATTTACGAAAATTTTCTTCCTAAATTTTGTGTAAATATTGCTAAAACCATGTTCTGTAAGCAATGGCTTCTATTTTTTAAAAAAACATGATTGTAACAGTCATACAAATTTCTTAATTTGTACTTATTCTTAAGCCTTTCAAAGGTGTGTAATCCCTTAAACGTTTTACTTTCTTGAAGTTGTCTACGAATGAAAAGAAACATTCTACCACCCGAAATTCAGAATTGAAAGAAGCACCGTTCTAACATAGTTGACGTTTGTTGACATATGTAGCTTGGGGTAATGTTTTCATGTTTTTTCTACGATAATCTTAAGGGGCCAGTCTACTGGGATAGTCTGAAAATAAGCCGATATATGGAAATTTTTTGTAAAAAAATTGTGCAACCTATCATTTTGTAACGTAAGGGGTTTATTTATTATTTTCTTACGATCACTTTGATTCTCTATGGCAGCCACGATTCCAGGTATTCTAGTAATCTGAAAATAGTAAACAAATAAGATTCTTATAAATGAAAATAAAAAAGAAACAAGATTTTTAATTTGTAAGAGTGTGGCTATAGTAGGTAGCAAAATGGTTTGAAATTATTAAATAGAACAGAAACACTGCTATTTTGAAGAGATACTTGCTAATTTATAAAAGAAATTAATAATATTTTAGCTCCCGAAATGAGAAAAAAATTCGAGTCAAGACAATTCTGATAGGGATGACAAGGACACATAGTGAACATATGTATATACCAAACTTGAAGTGAATTTGTCTATCCATTATGATGTACTGTGGCTGTCAGTTCTGAGAATGTGGTTTCTGTTGTGAATTGTCGGATGCCAGTTTGTGATCGAGACTTTTCTAATGATAACAACACTTTTCACAGTATTAACAGTAAGGTATATTACGATACGGTTACAACTTTCTAACAGAACGCTCCATCTTCTACTGCAACGAATTACAATGTCTTTCATTACATCACGCTTGCGCGGCACATGTATAGTAACTATCGTTACCATCGGTGAGGTAGTATCCTACATTCCCCCCTTTTACTACACATGTGTTTCTCGTAGAACTCATAACACACAACTAATAAACGCAGAACTAAGAACACAAATTAACGAACAAGGAATTTAGTAGTCTCTCGTATTTCTAATCTCTTAAATCGTTGCCGGTTCCTCTAGCAACCGGAAACATGGATCTTCGCTTCCGCTCGTTTGAAGAGGCAGCTTCACATCGTTGCGAAACAGCATTCACGTTGCCGCAACGATGCATCTTCAATCCGTCGCAACACTGCTCCTTCTCTTCAAAACGCGAACGTCCCGACCGTGGCAGATTCAGCTCGGGCAGGCAACTTCAGTATGAGCCTCTAACCTCCAAATCCGCCTCGAGTTTAAACATCTTTGCCTGTAAAGTAGATAAACTAATAGATCGAACATTTACCTAAGTGGCCTTTATCAGACAGTTAGTGCCTTGATATTCGTCATCCGTCTCAAGGAAAACCACTCAACCTTGAGCAAGACGCCGGTGTAACCTTCGAAATACTTCGTCTGAACTCAGACTTCTTCGAGGATGAGGAAATCCCGACTGCTCCTCGCCCTTCCTCTTGATTTCTTGCAACTTGCGCGCTTCTTTCTTGACGACTTCTCGGGTGTGAATTCTCCCAGCTAAACGGAACAGCCCCCCTAGGGATGTTCCCCAGTCATTGAAGAGAATTTCCACGATGAAATGCCGGAACATACCTCAACTTTGCAGTCCGGCCATCAGAACCCCATCCGGATGGAGCCCCGGCGGTGGGGTAACCCTCTCGGTGAGAATTACACTTTCACGACCGTTTTCGACAGACAAAGAAGAAAGGCTTCCCGCAGCCAGTAAGTAACCCTGATCCTAACCTTCTGCAATGAGGCGCCCTCTTCTTGGGCGAAGATGTCGGCCATCTTCCTCAATCCTCACCTCGCAGCATCTTCGCAGGAGACCTCTCGTGAATCGTACCGAGCAAGTCGATTCACATCTACAACTCTTAGTTTGGACTTCGGGGAACGGACTATTCGGTAAATCAACTCATTAGCCGATTTTTCACCTCGTAGGGTCCTTCCCAGTCGTATTGGAGCTTCGGGCACCATCCCTTCGTCCTCCGAGGATTGTACAGCCTCACCTGCTCTCCAGAAGCAAAGGAAATTGACCTTGAGAACGAATCATACCACGATTTCGTCCTCTCCGAACAAATTCGTATCAGCTGTCGAACGAATTTGTGAACCTCTTCAATTCTTTTCCCGGTTTCTTCGATGAAACCATCTTCTTCCTTCTTCTCAGAAGAAACAGCTCCTCTTAGAAGATCCAGAGGAAGGCGCAACTCCCGTCCCCTGAGGACCATTGACGGAGTATTCTGGGTCACTTCATGTTACGAGGAACGATAAGTCAGCAAGAATGTTGGAATCCACTCGTCCCAGTCCTTCTGATGTTCTGCAACAAACTGAGACAAATATCGCAACAAGGTTCTTATCATCCGCTTTACAAATCCGTCCGACTGAGGGTGTAATGGAGTTGTTCTCGTCTTCTTAATTCCAAGTATCTTCATCAGCTACTTGAAGATGCTTGATTCGAAACTCCGACCCTGATTAAAGTGCAGCTCGAGCGGAACTCCATGACGGCTTATCACCTTTTTCAGCAACGCTGTGGAAATTGTTGTCGCCCGCTGGCTAGGAAGTGGAATCACCTCTGGCCACTTTGAAAAATAATCCACCACAACCAGCGCGAATCTGTTCCCAGCAAAAAACCTTGACAGGGGACTAACAACGTCGAGCGCTATCCTCTCAAAAGGTGCTCCTACATTGTAAACCTTCATGGTTCCTCTTCCCTTCTCCATAGGTCCTTTCTTCGCGGAACAGCTATGGCACCGACGACACCAATCTTCCACATCCCTTCGATGGTTTGGCCAAAAAAAGCGCTATCGAATCTTCGCCAATGTTTTTCTCATCCCTAAGTACCCTCCAGAAGGCACATCATGACATTCCTGAAGGGCCTCGGTGCCTTTGCTCTTCGGCACTACCAGTAACCGACTGGACTCATTCCCGTCAGCAGATTCCCACCTCTGGAACAATAATCCACGATGTACTTCCAATGAAACCCAAATTTTCCAGAAGTACTTCGCATCAGGGAAAAGTGCTGAAACTTCTTGCCAAGTAGGCTTATTTTCTTCAATTTTCGACTGACAGATAAATCGCAGATCCTCATTCTTTTCCTGGGCCTTAATCCAATCTTCCGTCTTCGCAGATATGGAGATGGTTCTGAAGACAAGATGTTCTTCTTCCCGACTTTGTTCCAGACTTAAACAGCGTTTGCATTGCAAAGCTTCGCATGGTCTCCTGGAAAGGTTGTCCGCATTCCCGTGGTTCTTTCCTTCACGGTGTTTAATTACGAACGCATACTGTTGAAGACGATCTATCCATCTTGCAGTTTGTCCTTCGGGATTCTTAAAAGAGAGCTATTTTAAAGAAGCATGATCCGCCCTCACCAAGAACTTGCGACCATAGAGGTAATGGTGGAAATGCTCTATGGATTTTACGATGGCTAATAGTTCCCTTTTTGTCACACAATAGTTCCTTTCCGCCTTTCCTAGCATCTTCAAAAAATACGCAATTACCTTTTCTTGACCATCTTGAATCCGGAAAAGGACTGCTCCAATTGCATTGTTCGATGCGTCAGTGTCCAAGATGAAATTTGCATCAGGCAAGGGGTAAGCCAAGATAGGGGACTTCGCAAGATGTGTCTTCAAGTCTTCGAATACCTTCTGGCATTGTTCTGTTCATTGAAAGGAAACCTTACTCTTCGTCAGACGATACAAGGGCGTTGCAATTGCTGAAAAGTTTCGGAAAAGTTTTCTGTAATAAGTGCAAAGTCCTAAGAAACTTCGTAGCTATCTTTTCGAGGTCCGTCTTAACGCCCCGTTTGGAGACCATGTGACCGAGGTATTAACCTCTATTTATTATTTAACCTCTCGGCAAAAGAAATTACATTTCTTCGGGCTCATGATCAATTTTGCCTTGCGCAGGCGAGTAAAAACTCTTCTCAAATTTTCAATCTCTTCCTCAAAACTTTTTCCGAAAATTATAACATCGTCCAGATATACCAGATAGATCTTCCTATTTAAATCCGTCAATACCGTATCCATAAGACGTTCAGAAGTAGCTGCTACATTGCAGAGTCCAAATGGCATTATCTTGAATTGCCAAAGTTCAGTACCAATGTAGCGGCCATTGTATAGCCACTACGCCCTTGCCAGAGTATGAATGGTAATGGAATGCAAGGCTAGTTTTAAGCTTTCTATTTTTCCATTTTCCCAGGATCTCGTGCGAGCCTGGTCGTCCTGTAAACACTTGGCGACCAGAGCCGTACGAGGCGCCTGTTTTCCTTCAAGGTTTCGCCTGGGCCTCGGACCACCCCGATCCGGGTCCGGCGAGCCTCTTGACTTTTATTACCCTCTTTCACTCGCTAAACTTTTCCTATGCTAAATATTTTTCAGTTTCGTTTTTCCATCTTTCTGTCCTATCTCTTTTTCTCTCCCTTTGTCTATTAGGGTAAGGGATGTATATAGGGAGTAGATTGTAAGAAAGAAAAGGCAGTCCGTTAGACTCCGCGAGGCAGTCCGTTAGACTCCGCGAGGCAGTCCGTTAGACTCCGCAAGACAGTCCGTTAGACTCCGCGAGGCAGTCCGTTAGACTCCGCGACACAGTCTGGTAAAGACGTCGTCGCGATTCACATCCACAGTCAATATAAGCTTAACCTACGTGTGGTAGCGTTTGCCCCACACCACCATCACTCGCGCATTCATAATAAATAATAATAATTGTGGGGTAGTCTGGTCGAGTGGTTATTTTACCTCCTAGCTCCCCTCACCAACATAAAATGCAGTCTTCTCTTTATCCTCTTCATGTACTGCAATTTGCCAATAACCGCTTTGCAAATCTATCGTCGAGAACCAAATTGCACCAGCCAGGGCATCCAGCGTGTCCTCAATCCTAGGAAGCAGATAGAAGTCCTTCTTCGAGACTTCGTTAAGACGACGATGATCTACACAGAATCGGGTACTTCCATCCATCTTCTTCACAAGTACAATTGGGGAAGACCGCGGACTTCCCGATTTCTCAATTACTCCCTACCTTTCCATTTTCGCAAGCAGTTCTTCAATTTCACCACGGCGATGTAGAGGCAGACGTCGCAGTGGTTGTTTAATCGGGCGATGATCCCCAGTGTCAATTCTATATTGAACGACATCACATCTTCCTACTTGATCGGGATCCCTTGCGAAAACGTTTTGATACTCGTTTAATAATTTTCGGAATGCAGTCCTGTGTTGTTCGGAAAAATGAACAGAACAACGTCCGTACAGATCTTGAAGAAATTCTGGAGTAGAAGCTTCACTCTTCGTTTCCGCAAGCGTCAAGACTCGGTCTTCACGGTGATTCCTCTTCAAATCCATATCTTGATGTTCTTTAATTCGCAGTTTACACAGAATAAAATCCAACTGGCAGGAATGCTTTCGGAGGAAGTTCGTACCCAAAATGCATTCTTTAACCACATCGATTAAAAGAAAATCCTCCTCGGTCTTGAAGCTTCCAATGGTTATAGAGGAGCGTCGCTTTCCCAAAATTGGTAACTTCTTGCCGGAAATTGAGCAGATGTTAACGTTCTCTTGTACTCCCGCCGCGCAAGATTTGTTATTCTTGTGAAACTTCATCAAGTTCACACATGAACCGTTCCTCCACAAACATGCGCTGCTGCTCCTGGAACTGCGCCGAGATGTTCCGCTGCAGACCTTCCAGAAGTGACTCCAGCCACGAAAGAGCCTCCTCCCCAGCAGCAGAATGCGTCACCATCCCACTTCTGACACCAGTGTTGCGCCGGGGCGAGGTGTTTCTCGTAGAACTCATTATAACACGCAACTAATAAACACAGAACTAAAAACACAAACTAACGAACGAGGAATTTTATATAACAGGGCTTTGATCACACGTTCGCACGCTACGAGCTCTCTCGTAGTTCTGATCTTTTAAATCGTTGCCGGTTCCTCTAGCAACCGGAAAACACGGGTCCTCGCTTCCGCTCGTTCGAAGAGGCAACTTCACATCGTCGCGGAACAGCCTTCATGTTGCCGCAATGTTGCATCTTCAATCCGTCGCAATAATATTGTTGATCATACGCTAGCGGTTTGGTTAACATATCAGCTTCCATGTTTCCTGAGTATACATGTTTTATATTTAATTTCCCATTACGAACCTCATCTTTGACAAAATGATATTTTCTATTGATATGTTTAGTTCTATTGGTAACCATCTTTCTATTAATCAAATCTATTGCCACCTTGCTATCAGTACTTAGTCTAGTCTCACTGTCTAGCTTAAATCCTATGTTATCTATTAGACTTGCAGTCCATTTTATTTCTTGAACGCTATCGCATATTGCTATAAGCTCTGCTTTGCACATTGAAAACGCTACTAGTTTTTGTTTCCTTCTTTTCCAACTTATTATACTATCTCCTATCTTTATTATATAGCCACTGTAAGATTTTGCATTCATAGTTTTGTTCCAGCTTGCATCCGCATTGACTATTATACTATTTCCAATCCTTTCGTAATACAATGTATAATCATTTGTATTCTTCAAGTATCTATAGACTCTTTTCAGCGCTGTAAAGTGATTAAGTTTCGGGTTTTGATTATATTGCGAAAGTTTACTTATGAAGTATGATATGTCAGGCCTGGTCCCTATAGACAAATACATGATAGATTCCAGCATCTCATGGTATAACACCCTACCAGCGTCTACCGATTCTGCATGATTGTCTAGATTTTGCTATGGGTCCATTGGAGTTTTCATTAAGTTGCATTCCTCCAAGTTGTAGTTTCTTAAGATTTTGTCTATGTAATCTGATTGAGACAAAGTTAAGTCATCCTCGTTTTCCTCAACCTTAATGTTCAAAAAATTAATACATCTGTTCTCTACTAAATCTAGCTGTTTACTAAGCTCCTTGATTGTCCTATTGTTAATCCTATCGCAGGTGCTTAAAACTAAGTAAGTAAGATATCATCTACGGATAATCCCAACAGTAATAATTCGTCCTGCTGTCGATCACGGCAAGGTCGAAGACCCCAACGAAGCTGATGGGACGGCCCAGTCACTACACCCGCTTCTCACCCCGAAAATGTGAAAGTGAAAAGTGCCAGTGACCGTGCTGTGAAGTGTTTTCGGGGTAAGAAGCGGGTGCAGTGACCGGGTCGTCCCATCAGCTGATTTTCGTTGGTGTCTTCGACCTTGCCGTAATCGACAGCGGAGCACTAACCGGGCCTTATTGTCAGCGTAGCAGATTAACTTGCAGGTAAATGGGTAAGTCGAATTTCAATTATTTCTCTATTAATCCTTTGCATTCGAGGAATGTTTCGGTACGCACAAATCCAATCTGCTTTTCCAGTACAGTTTTTAATAGCAAGCGGTTACAAATGGTTCTTACCGTATTTATTTTAATTTTCTGAAAATAATTCTTATTTTTATTTTAAAACACTCTGGCGAGAAGCGTCACTCGGGTACGAAGGGTTAATTTCCTAAAAATTCCGAGAGCATCTTCCTACATTTATATTAATAATAATAAATTAATAATTAATAAATTCGATTTAGCTGGCTGATTTATTCAATCCGCAGAGGTAGCAGTTGCAGTGATTGTGTTGGAGTGTTCCTCGATAGTATAGTGGTCAGTATCTCACAGACGAATGCGTAGGTGCGATTTTCATTGACCTCGAAAAAGCATTCGACACAGTTTGGCTGGATGGTCTATTCTTCAAACTCCTTAAGAAAGAATTTCCCAAACATTTCGTCAAATTGATATGGTGTATGCTACGCGGTAAAAACTTTTTTGTTACAGACGGCGAATTTATTTCCAGCAAACGTTTCAACATCACCAACGGACTTCAACAGGGCACCGTCAACTCTCCACTGCTCTTCAATATATTTATAAGCGACTTGCTGCAAATGTATGACCTAAACAGCGACAACGTCAAATCAGCAATAGCTTTCGCGGACGACCTTTTGATTTACTCTCGACACAATAAACCTTCCGTAATACAAAACGAACTTCAGAACACCTTCGGTAAAATTCAGAGTTACTTCCACACATGGAAATTGAAAATTAACATTAGTAAATGCGAAACTATTCTCTTTAGACCGTATATTTCAAGCATTTCCGACGCGAACGCAGACGTACGCAAGCATGGCACAAAATTTCACTTATACGACAGCAATGATCGCAACCGCAAGTTACCCCATAAAGACATCGTTCGCTATTTAGGCATACATTTGGACTTTAAACTGAACTACAATCACCACGTACAAATACAGATAGACAAAGCTCAAAAGGCATTCTTCTCTCATAAACGCCTCTTTTACTCAAAGGATCTTGACACATCCGTCAAGATCCTTTGCTATAAATCTTTAATCCGGCCCGTATTAACCTACGGTTGCCCTATTTGGTTTAACGTCAGCGCGAGTACTATGGAAAAGCTAAGACTTTTCGAGAGAAAGTGCCTCAGAGCTTGTCTAGGGACATACAGAACACCTGAGTCTAACTTCACTAGAATGATCAGCAACTACAAATTATACGAAAACGCGAAAATTATTAGAATAGATTTGTTTATGCTTAAATTGATCCGAAACCACTGGTCTAGCGCGCGTAGAATCAAACTCAATAGCCTAATTTACGGTCCAACTTATCCGAATCCATTATATCACGACAAGACACGACTGACAGGATACACCCCACCGGAATCATTTTTATATTTAGACAGCGCAGGATATATTCAGAACAATGTTAACATACCAATCATCTACCATATCAATAGAAAAACTTACGACAAGAAACTCTCATACGACGTAAACACATACTTCGACGACCCCGACATACATTTTAACTACAGACTTTCGACGATAGACCTGAACGACAAACATAGACACAACACTGACAAATATTGGTGGTTGCAGTCCAGTTAAACATACCATAGATCATAATCGAGTACACCTAAGATACACTGTATTACACATACAAACACAACTGTTTTAAATTTCAGTAGCTCTAAACCGACCTTAACTACTCCACAGTTACAATCAAACTATATAACTATACTAACACAGACAGTATCTACTGTCCCATTTATTTATTTATAACAAGCGCGGCCTCCTCGGTAGTATAGTGGTTAGTATCCCCGCCTGTCACGCGGGAGACCGGGGTTCGATTCCCCGCCGGGGAGAGTATTATTTTTGAATTTTATTGTTTATACTTAGTTTAAAGTTCTATTTTATTATATTAACATATAACTAACATCCTCCCCATTCCCTACCCTATCCTCCTTTCAATCACCACATAAGTATAGTTTTTCCCTCGTGCCGTTTTCTATACATAATCCCAATCCAGCTAACTATAAGAAATTCCTCTTTATATTACACTCACTGTAGCATTAAGTGCAGTAATTATAGTCTAGTGTTAAGACTACGCGTGCTCTGCGCTGAGCCATTAGTCTAAGTATATATTGTTTTAATGTAACCATTTGTACGTTTAGGTTTATTGTACCATTGTATATATATTTATAATTGTTCTGGCACAATAAACGTATGTTTTCAAAAAAAAAAAAAAAAAGTGGTCAGTATCTCTACCTGTTACGCGGAAGACCGGAGTGGAGTTCGATTCCCCGTCGGGTAGCCACAAATGTTAGAGTACTACTAAGGGACTATAACGGGGGTCCGGATGGAGGGGAATAGACAGGGTGAGAAATTGTTACAAGTTTCTTCAAATTAAATTTTTTATTAGAAAAGTATCAAAGAATATACAAGCTGTACAAAATAAAAAACTCAACAAAATGAGAAACTAAAAGAATTATTGGAGGGTGGCTCGGTCTCCGGCTTCGTCTCCTCTTTTCTGTCTCCTGTTTCTATTTCCAATTTTTATTGCTGCGGAGGCTTTCTGTAACAAAAGATTCCGGCAAATAAATATTTTGCGGACAAGTCAACATTCGCGCGCTCGTCAGCTGCTTACCTCGCGCTCTAGCGACAGTCTAGTGTGCCTGGAAGGAAGAGCTAACTGGCCATTTAGCGCAATAGCAAGTGGTCTGTATTATTTTTGCTTTCTGGTCGGTGATATTCGATTTCTACGATCTCACTGCCGCGTTTCGTCTATCAATCTTTTTCCGATAGATCTGTTTTCTCTCTCTCTCTCTCTCTCTCTCTCCCTCTCCCTCTCCCTCTCCATCTTCCTCTCCCTCTCCCTCTCCCTCTCCGACTCCTCTCTCTCTCTCTCTCTCTCTCTCTCTCTCTCTCTCTCTCTCTCTCTCTCTCTCTCTCTCTCTCTGTCAGTGGTAACAACACCATTCCTAGAATTTTTTCTAAAACCCGAGAATTCCAGTGAAGGTAGCTAGCAAAAACACGTAAATGGCCGCGGTATACTAATCTGACGAAAAAATTCGACGTCAGCACAATCATCTAGAATTACGCAAATGCACAATAGATACGAGCATCGTGGCCGAGTTTCTACGTCTCGAACTCACGCGATATTTAAAGAGTGGTAGTATTTATAATTATTTGTATTCGTTCCTTGACGCATCTTCAATGCAGATCTTGTTACTTACCTGACGTGTCGACTCTCCTAGTTCGGGCGGCCCTGAGCGCGCGGAAGGCGCGCGTCGTGATTCGTCAGTGTTTTTCGTTAATAATTCAAAAACGAAGCCCCATCCGACATTTTTGCAAAGGAAATTGTTGTTCAGAATCGTCTCAGCTACCTCACATTTCCAGTTCTTACACCATTTACGGGACACCCTGTATATTCGAGTGAGTCAAAGTAAAGATGAGCAGTCTGTTCATCACGGTTAGTGGGACTGCGTCGGTATAGGCTCAGTCGGTTAAAGACGTTGTTGCGATTACGGTCGGTGTATCACATATTAATAATAACCTACGTGTGGCTACATCCTTACACTAAATAAACTTTTATAATTGGGGGTAGCTAATTGGAGTTGTCATTGAACCACCGGCCCCCTCAAGCCTTACAATCTCTTGCGTATCCTACGAATATTCCTTTTTTCGCTCGAGCGTCTAGCTTACTTATGGCTTTCTCTGAAATATAGTAGTATGCTATACTGCCAAATACTTTTAAATATGAGACTGCCGGTTTTCTCCCTATCCATTCCTCCAGTGGTGTGGTAACTTTATCAGTTCCCGTTGGCGTTACATTTCTTGTATACGCCGCAGTCATGACGGCTTCTGCCCAAAACATATCTGGTAGCTGCGCATCTATTAGCATGGCTCGCGCCCTGTTCAGTAGCGTCCGATTCATTTGCTTCACTATTTCGTTGCTTTCTGGGCTGTAGGATATCGTTCGTTAGTGCTTTATGCCTTTCTGCCTGAATAACTCTTCGAATCTTGCATGAACAAATTCGCGGCCGTTATCGGATTGAATTCTTTTATGTGCTTACCGGTTTCATTCTGGGCTCTGTCCATAAATTCCAAAAAACAATTAAATGCATCACATTTCGCCCTTATTATACATATATCTGGGCATACCTTATATAGTCGTCGATCAATACGTACATATTTATTCCCATATAATGATTGCACTTGCATGAGGCCGCATAAGTCAATGTGTACAATTTCTAGCGGTTCACGTGCCATTGATCCGTTTACTTTTCTATGTGGTGCTTGCGTTAATTTTCCTAGTATACATGGTTCACAAATTCCTAATTTTTCCGTGCTATAATTTAGATCACTAACGAGGTTTCTATCCTTCGTAATATTAAGGTAATTTTCGCATACGTGTCCAAGTCTTCTGTGCCATAGCATCTTCTGGTATTTCATTTCTTCCTTTCCTTCATCATTATTATTCTCTTGGGCCATTAATGAACAATTTTATTTTGGGGAGGTGAAACCCTACGTGGCGCGTCCCCAGGTGGCGGATAGGGGCAACTGCTGGGATGGGATGCGGGGATGAAGTCATCAACCTGAGAAGGCTGGTGGCCGCATCCTCACATAGCATCGCGGAGGTCAGAACGGAAGCTCCCGCGAATCAAACACTGGTATGAATGTGTTGCCTGTGTGAGTGGACTGGGTCATGGAATAATTGCCGCGGGTTTTATTTAACAACTTAGGCACGGCTGAATTTTGCGCGTGGCTGTTTCTTTATACGGCAGAGTGAGCAAACTATGAGTTTAGAGCCACTATAGTGGCGCATCGTTCAGAAAGATGACATCCGCGAAAGCCACTATAGTGGCGCATCGTTCAGAAAGATGACATCCGCGAAAGCCACTATAGTGTGTTCTTGATTTTCGTCTTATTTTGACCTCTAGAATTAAAATTATCATAAAATCCTAAAATCATAAAATCCATTAAAATTTTTCCCAAGGGTGGCCGAACACCCTGTATACACATGTCTATGTATCAAATAACGTGCCTATTTGTTATTCATATCTTCTACTTATGCTTATGTCTATAAACATTGATGGGAGTACAGTACTATTGGCTTTTCGTAGATCTTATTATCTTATAATCACATGATTAGAACTAATTATAGGTGTAGGACAATACTACCGTCAAGTCATCAATGTTTACAATCATCAACCTCAATAGAAATATGTAATTAGCAAACTGTTCCAACATTTTTTTGAGGATTAAGCAACTTCTTTGTAGTATGTTGTGTATTTATTGTTGTGCCCCTTGGGGTCACCGTATAGTGTAGAAAGTTGGATTTGGGAGTCTTTAAAGAACTGAGGTTCATCGGATTTTGAGCGAGCGGCAAGAAGGAACTTCACTGTTGTAAACGACATGTTGTTTATTGTTAACTTTAATTATCGCAAAAGGCTCCCTGGTCTGTCTCGACACTGCCTTTTATGTGTCTTCCCCCCTCTTCGGGAATCAATCATCGGTCTATTTTCCAGTCGGGGATATTGCGTTCTTCGGCCGCGATTGGCACATATTGCTGACCCGCGAATTCCTTTGTCGTATCGCGGGTCGACAGATCCCAAATGGGAACGTTGCGCTTCCGCGCTTAGCACACCTTGTTGATTCGCGAATTCCTTTAGGTTAGCTTACCACTAGGCTGTCGCAAGTCCACGCACTCGTTCGGTTGTCCAGGCAGCAGGGGAGGTGAACCCCTACGTGACGCGTTCCCAAGTGGCGGATAGGGGCAGCCGTTGGGATGGGATGCGGGGATGAGGTCATCAATCTGAGAAGGCTGGTGGCCGCATCCTCGCATGGCATCCTGGAGATCGGAGCGAAAGTTCCCGCGTACCAAACACCGATATGAATGCTTTGCGTGTGTGAATGTGTGTGTGAGTGGCCCGGGGCATGGGATATTTGCTGCGGGTTTTACCTAAGGCTGTAGTTTGGCCAGTTAACTGCGGATGAGACCTTCGGCCAACGTGGTCACCCGGCCGGCGGCTTAGTCCCAAGTCACGGGGCCGCAGGTGCTGGTGACCAGGCGTCTGCGGTTGAGTGGGAATGCGGTGGAAGAAGTGCCTCCCACCGGGAGAGGCCTGAAAAGGCACAATGCGGTGGGGGACTCTGTGATGTCTCACTAGAGTTCCCGGTCCCTCGCCAGGCGCCTGAGGATGGTCACCGTGAGGTTTTAGCTGGTAAGAGTCCGGCACTACCCGCCCACCCTCTCTTCGGGCGGGCCCGTGGGTGTCTATGAGGATTTCTCCACGTACAAAAAAAGGACGTCTTTCACGGTAACAATCCTAGATCTTTCTCTCGACGCGGTATGTAACTTTATGTCACCTCTCACCGTCGAGGTTATCTCTTTATTATTTTCGGCCACTTTTATATTTGTTTTGTAGAGTCTTACGATGTACATTCACTCCAGATTCGGTGATATGCGTGACTTAGCAGCCGAGTCCAGTGTCCATATTGTTCTCAATTCTTTGTCTAGTTTTGCATATGCTACCACAGTCTTCTCCCTAAACGACTGAAATGTACATTCCTCTGTCTTTTGCGTTGTCATATTATTTTGTTCATTCCGATAACTTCTATAATTTCTATTGTTATTATTATTATTTGTATTATTACAATAGATACCTCTATGCATTTCACGTCCTTGTGTATTCATAGGTCTATCTCGCCTGTGATAGCAGTTTCCGGCTAAATATTTTCTCTTACCGTATATGTAGCAACCAGTAGAATTTTTCTTCCTATTTTGTATTCCTCTTGTGGCTCTATAGGCTTTCTCGGATCTGCTATGAACCTCGCTGTTTACTTCTCCGTTGTTTATCTCACTATACAAGTTTCTAGCGTTTAATATAGATTTTACTTTGAGGGACCACACGTAATAGTTATTGTTGTTTAATGGGTCAATTTTACTGATCGGTATCGCTAGTCCGTCAGCCATTATTCCTTTGTTCCCCACGTGCTTTTCCAACCGCCTCGACCACGTGTCGTGTCGGATTTCTATATTTATATCTTTTTATTTCGGAACTACTTCTCCGAACCAGTAACCACTATCTGCTACCATTTGTTGTGGATCGTCGGGTGCGAGTTTGTAATCGGGACTTTTCTAATGATAACATCACTTTTCAAAGTATTAACAATAAGGTATATTACAATACGGTTACAACTTTCTAACAGAACGGTCTATCTTCTACTGTAACGAATTACAATGTTTCTCATTACGCGAACATTGCGCTTGCGCAACACATGTGTAATAACTATCCTTACCGTCGATGAGGTAGAATTCTACAGTTTCAAAAAAAACGCGTTTGAAGTTTCAAGTATCTACTGTCTAGCTGTATATATAATAAGTTTGTATTAAACTTAGAGCTAATCAGCTATCCCAGGGCCATATAATTCCCCTTTCTCCTCTTCTTAGAACTCCTGCAGAGGCGATTCTGCAGTTCTACGAGCTGTTCGAGCTTCTTTCGACGCCAGATGTTATCGCGGTTGTCAGCAAAAATTTTAGTTATTAATAATTCCCAACGTGGTCGCATAAATTTTTAGGATAGAATAGAATCCGTCAATGATGATTGCAGCAGCTAAGTAGGCCAATATTTCGATAGTTTTCGATCGATAATATACAGTAGGTGTAAAAAGTATTCGTACAGTGACTAATTACGACTAAAGTACTGAATAATAATGTTTATTAAACAATATGTAAGATGTAGGGCGTTTTCAATAAGTTAATTTTAACATTATTCATTGACAAATGATTGCCCCATTTTTTGTACAAAATTGAACTTTTTAGTTCAAATATTCGCCAATCACACAAAAATTAAGGTTTCAAAAATCCCCTACTTATTTCTCTAGCTATACTCATGTAGATTAAGAGAAAATTTTTTGTTTTTCACAGTGGTTTACCCTTTAACCCAGACCAGGAATGATCTTTCCAATAGGTCATTGTATTCGTTTTGAAATACTCTATCAGAATGTAAGTAAAAAAACATACCATCGGATGATCAGCCTCTTGATACCAAATAATTTTGGCCTAATGCTTTTTGTCCTACCACCAATAGCAGCCAAGTTATTCAGGTGGCCGGTTTTACGTGCCTCATTCTGTATATATTTATTGAAAGCACGAGCCAGCAATCCACAGGGACTGCCGAGATTCTTTCCCAACACGATGGCTGACGAAGACTGCCCTCCCCTTTTCAAAAAGAAAGTCCTTTTCGAGGGTGGCACGCTGTAACGTCCTCGGGGGTCTCAAATTTATGATACTACGTCGTCGAAATCATCGGGCCCGGCGCGCATGGCCCACCATGACATATACAAGACCTATAGCCTTCCTTCGGGGACATCCAGCTTTAGCTTTTCTTACAAATATTTTTTAAAGAAACATGTTACGTGTATTCTCCAAAGTCTGTAGAATTAAAATAACAGACATGAACGCGTAATAAGTATTCGTATAGTTCTGTTGCCATTATCCAGTGTACAAGTAATTTAAACATTTGTAATAAAAACAAAAAATAATTGTATAATTAATATTTATAATTAGTATTTAGTAGGATTTCCCTTTGATTTTGTTATTGCAACTAACCTTCTAGGTATTGAATTAGCTAACTTAGATGTGATTTTATTAATAATATTATTCCATTCGTTGATTAAAGCATTTTTTAAATCTGTTTTAGATGAAATTGTATGTTTTCGAATTGTTCGTTCCAGATAATCCCAGAAATGCTCAATAGGGTTTATATCTGGTGATTGCAGGGGTGTTTTTAAATGTGCTGATGTATTATGTATATGCAATCCACATTCTTGTATTGTAAGTGGTATGGTTAGGATAATTATCTTGCATGAACACAAAATTATTTTAAATACTCATTTTTTCAATAATTGAATGAAGATGAGTTTTTAAAATATTAATGTACATCTTGTGATCCATTATTCTGACAATAAAATGTAATTCACCTTTTCATCTTTTTTTTCTCTACACTGTAAAGTGTTTATCGGCGCCAAAAATATTAAATTTGCTCTCATCCATGAAGACGACCCTCTTCCAAAACTCTCTTCTTCCTATTTCTTTTGAGTGGACTAGGGGGTAAAATAATAACCCAACAAGCTATCCTACAATTATTACTGTTTATTATTTACGCGCGTGAGTGATGTGGGTCACACGCAGCCACACGTAGGTTAATATAATGTCTCTATACTATGAACCGCGATTACGCGTCTTCACCAGACTGTTTACGGGGACAACGTCTTTACCGGACTGTGTTACGACGACGTCTTTACCAGACTGTCTCACGACGACGTCTCTAACGGAATGTCCATTCTTTCTTAACATCTACTTCCTATATACAAGAGGCTCGCCGGGCCCGAATCGGGGTGGTTCGAGACCCAGGTGAAACCTTGAAGGAAAACAGGCGCCTCGTACGGCTCTAGTCGCCAAGTGTTTAACAGGACGACCAGGCTCGCACGAGACCCTGGGAAAATGGAAAAATAGAAAGCTTAAAACTAGCCTTACATTCCATTCCCATTCATACTCTGGCAAGGGCGTAATGACTATACAATGGCCGCTACACTTTCATTCATGTAATATTTTCTTCGAGTTATTCTACCATAATAACCTTGATTTCGTAAGAAATATCACACAGCACTAGAATATACGGTCATGTCTAAATTATTTTTAAGCTCTTCAGCGATCTTTGTTCCACTCATTTTCGGATTGTTTTTAATGAATCGAATAATAGTACGACCACTACATTCAGAAATTTTCCGCGGTCATCCATATGTTGAGTCCTCGTAGTTCTTATTCACAAAACTGTAAGGCTATCGATACCTCAGTAAGTAGAGTTCTTCATGCTGTGTGAGAACCACTATCGCGTGCACGCAGCTGTTCGTAGATTGCCGTTAAACGTTAATAATTTTCTAACAAAGCCTCAATCAACAAATTACTATTCTTGATTTTCGTCTTATTTTGACCTCTAAAATCTTCCGATAAAATTTTTCCCAGGGGTTCTTCTATTCTTCCCAATCAGAACATATCCTTTTCTGGATTAGTGCGTTGTTACTGCTACATTTCATGTTTGCGAGGGGGAACAGCACGTTTTAGGTAAGTATAGTCCGGGGCATGGTATAGCAAGCTCGTTAAATCGAGTAGGCGTCAACTACTGGAACAAGCGAATATATGTACTTTATGCTTGTTCAGTGTGATTTTTCATTTAAATATATATATATATATTATCACGTCAGTGTTTGATTACGATTCCTGTCTTTTCCCGTGTGGGACTGCTACAAATATGTAGGTGTCTGAAGATATTCTCAGTTTACCCAATATGATATTTACTACAATAACAATATAAATAAACAGGTAACATGTATTTTATTATAAAAAATTGTGATAAAAAGTGTAATAAAAGGATATTTATTAAGAATAATGTAATGTAATGATACAATATAAAAGTAACAAACTTGAAAATTTTTAATACATTTCTATACTTTTATAAAAAAAAAGAAAAGTTTAAATTTGTAGGATACGTAATGACTTGGGTCGCTTTCACGATCACGAACACATATTTTATTAACAAAAAGAAAGAACAAAAGGCGTGCAGGGAAATATAATAATTATAGGGGACCTTGTCGATGGTTCGAGGCGTTACCTACGACTACTGTCGCTTGTCTGAATTCCGGGAGCCGTTACACATGTCCGCATAAACAGAAAACGTCCTCTCCGCGCGGGGAGAGGGGCCTTGTATACACCGCAGCAATACACCGGGTACACCAAAATATAAGAATACGGTTTAATGTTCACAATTTCAAAGTTAGATTTTCAAATTTTATTGATGAATTCATTATAATTTAAAGTACTCTGTATGAATAATTCCGTTATGTAGGTATAAGATATAGAAAGTCATTTATTGAAACATTAAATTCTTTACTATGGGTAAGTTGTTAGTTATGAAAATAATATCAATTGTAATTTTGAGTTTATGTTACGTTGTTAAAATACAGTTAAATGTAGATATGATTACTTAACTTAGTACAAATTTCTGAAGTATTCCAAAATATATATGTAGGATTTAACGGAGAGAATATATTTGAGGAACAAATATACAAAGAATATAATTGTAATAAACGAATTAGGAACACACAAATTAGCAATTAACAATTAACAACACAAATTCAAATCATATTAATTGGCAACACAACTTATAATCACGTCTCTCTTTCACAATCACTCGTTTCCAACTCCTAGTTTTCTCGCTGTCCCTGGTTACCCATTCCTTCTCGAACAAAACACTTCCAAACCTTTTGCACATAAATTAACATTTAACAAAACTACAGCGTGGCACAAATATTCAATACAAATCTCCTACATATATGTGACGAAAGAGTTTCGTACTATTTTAATCATTTATCATAGTAGTAAAAATTCTACTCTGGAAAATTAAACAACTATATTTTTCCAAACACTGTTATTGATAATGTTGTGCCTCGCGGGACACTCTTTTTTTTGTACGTGAGGAAATCCTCATGGATACCCGCGGGCCCACCTGAAGGCAAGGCCGGCGGGTAGTGCCGGACTCTTACCGGCTAGAACTCCACTGTGACCATCCTCAGGCGCCTGGCGAGGGACCGGGAACTCTAGTGAGACATCACAGAGTCCCCCACCGCATTGTGCCTTTTCAGGCCTCTCCCGGTGGGAGGCACTTCTTCCACCGCATTCCCACTCAACCGCAGACGCCTGGTCACCAGCACCTGCGGCCCCGTGACTTTTTTTTTTTTTTTTTTTTTTTTTTTTTTTTTGTCGTGGGGAAAATCTTCGAAAGACTCCCTCCCACCTCCTTGGGGAGAGGTGGGAGGGGTGTGTGGGATTCCCCGCGCCCGTACAACGACAGGCGCGGGACCTACCCACTAAAAACCCCACGGTGACCCTTCGGCACGCTTTGGGAGGATACCGGGAATCGCTCGAAGCATTCTTCCGGTATCCTCCCCGTGCCCGCACTTTCGCGCCCATCCCCCGGGGGGACAATCGGTCCCCCCCGGCCCCGTGACTTGGGACTAAGCCGCCGGCCGGGTGACCACGTTGGCCGATGGTCTCATCCGCAGTTAACTGGCCAAACTACAGCCTTAGGTAAAACCCGCAGCAAATATCCCATGCCCCGGGCCACTCACACACACATTCACACACGCAAAGCATTCATATCGGTGTTTGGTACGCGGGAGCTTTCGCTCCGATCTCCAGGATGCCATGCGAGGATGCGACCACCAGCCTTCTCAGATTGATGACCTCATCCCCGCATCCCATCCCAACGGCTGCCCCTATCCGCCACTTGGGAACGCGTCACGTAGGGGTTCACCTCCCCTGCTGCCTGGACAACCGAACGAGTGCGTGGACTTGCGACAGCCTAGTGGTAAGCTAACCTAAAGGAATTCGCGAATCAACAAGGTGTGCTAAGCGCGGAAGCGCAACGTTCCCATTTGGGATCTGTCGACCCGCGATACGACAAAGGAATTCGCGGGTCAGCAATATGTGCCAATCGCGGCCGAAGAACGCAATATCCCCGACTGGAAAATAGACCGATGATTGATTCCCGAAGAGGGGGGAAGACACATAAAAGGCAGTGTCGAGACAGACCAGGGAGCCTTTTGCGATAATTAAAGTTAACAATAAACAACATGTCGTTTACAACAGTGAAGTTCCTTCTTGCCGCTCGCTCAAAATCCGATGAACCTCAGTTCTTTAAAGACTCCCGAATCCAACTTTCCACACTATACGGTGACCCCAAGGGGCACAACAATAAATACACAACATACTACAAAGAAGTTGCTTAATCCTCAAAAAAATGTTGGAACAGTTTGCTAATTACATATTTCTATTGAGGTTGATGATTGTAAACATTGATGACTTGACGGTAGTATTGTCCTACACCTATAATTAGTTCTAATCATGTGATTATAAGATAATAAGATCTACGAAAAGCCAATAGTACTGTACTCCCATCAATGTTTATAGACATAAGCATAAGTAGAAGATATGAATAACAAATAGGCACGTTATTTGATACATAGACATGTGTATACAGGGTGTTCGGCCACCCTTGGGAAAAATTTTAATGAATTTTATGATAATTTTAATTCTAGAGGTCAAAATAAGACGAAAATCAAGAACACCAATTTCTTAATTGAGGCTTCGTTAAAAAGTCATTAACGTTTAAAGTTCCGCGTGTGGAATGCCAATCCGTGAACAGCTGCGTACGCGCGGACGGTTGCGGCAGACCAATTGTAAAAAGCTGGTGCTTCTAACGACGAGGTCCGGATAGAGGTAGAGGAGTTTTCAGGGAAAATTATTACGAGCCTTTGGTTTTCTTTTCGTCGGCATTTAACGCCGACCTTTTATTACAAAAAAAATAATTGAAACAAAAACATTAGAAAACCAAAATAAATTATAAATATATTGTACAATAATGGGAACATAGGAATTAACGAAAATTAGAAATTAAATCCTTGTAATTTCGTCGCCTGCCTAGTCTGTGCCGGTCGCCGAACTCGCCAGGTTCAGGTAGGCTAGGATTCTTATAATCAGAATAAAACGGCTATGTGTTAGACACACGTAAACACGTTATACGTATCTATGCTGCGCTTGTAGACTGTATTTTTAATTTTGGCGTGGATAAAGAATTAATTTCTTATCTACGCCGTTTGCAGTCGATTACCTTGTGGACGGGGCTGCAAGTGGAGGTTGTAAAGCCTTTTTCCCGTGAGTCTGTCCACTGAATCTATGCGTTGAAACGCAATGCAGTGCAACAGCCTAACCGTCGATTTGCGGCTGCTCTTAGCTGCTTCAACAGACGACTTATTGGCTAGGTGTTGTACTACGAAGTCCGACAACACGTGGTTCACTGCACGTTGCACATCTATTCGTTGCACTTAGCAGTATTTGAACCACGTGGGAGCCTGATCCACGACTCCGTTACTCCTCCGCACAGGTGCTCCTCTAAATGTTACACCGGCGGGATCTGTAGGAGTAAAGACTCGAAGACCGAAAAAGTCAGGCGTCCTTAGTGGACGCCGACCCGACTACAGTGGACCCACCTGGACGGCTCACCACGTAGGTGCCTCCCCTAGGTGTCTCCTCAACCTGGCGGTAATCACAAGAAAATCGAAACGTAATTTGCCAACTTTCTTGTGTCTCAATCGTTTATACGATCGAGACGACCACTCAATTCTGCACACAGGGATCGAACACCTTACTGGTGTATGTTCTCGATCACTCCACAGGGAATCCAACACCCTACTGGTGTATTTTCTCGATTTCCTGCCGCAGGATTGATTTCGTGGAATCTCGATTTGGGAAATTCCATACAAGATTCCGGGGCGTACTTGACCGAATCTAAAACCGATCCGTTCGTCAAGGAAAAGGCAGATGATTTCCACACTTTTCTCGAGTTTAACGAATTCTCAGCTGTGCGAGGTCAATCAGTGGACCCGCACTAGACTGAACATCTACACCTGTCAAATACAGGCAGAATCGTTCTGAATATTAAACAGTTAGAACTTTCCTTTCGTAAATCCTTCTGTTCGAGTGGAGTCGGGAGCCGATCCGCTCTAGTGAGAAGTCTTCGTAGGACTGCGCGGATTGACCGCCGTAGACGCGGCCGCGTTATTCTAATTAGTCGTTACTCGACGCTGTCTAAATTTCGGCAGTCTTTTTCCGTCTAATTCTTAGCGCACTACTCTCTCACCGTACTGACATCATCAACACCGTTAGCACACTCGAATCGAAGGTAATGAGCCGTTACCGATGCCAGAAAAACTAGCAATAAACGCGTTTTTCTATCACTGCTCGCTGTACAAATTCTCTTAGAGATAATCTCCCGATTATTGTACGCTAACAGGATTAACGATAATCGCGGACGGGGACAATCGCTCGGCATTATGCAGTCTTTAAACACCAGTGCTAGTGGTTCACACGCAGCATGAAAAATTCTACTTACCGTCGTTATCGACAACCTTAAATTTTTTTCCACTTATAGGAACACGAACACCTTACGTTGAATAAAATTCAACCCGTCTTATGAAAATCCAGAAGGGCATATGAAAACTCGCCCGACCAGATTTTTACAGCAAAAGGGTGAATGCTTCCAATACACAATGTCGTGGACAAAAATCACCCACATGCCATCATACACGTCCGAAGATTGTTCACAGTGTCCGCAAGTGTCCACAAATAATCCTTTCAGGCACTAACCACTATGCAATTAAATAAACACACATCACGATTATATTATTCGTGAGTGGCTATGTGTACGTGTATCACAATTTTTCTGAGTTACTTATGAATAGAACTATTATTAATTTTTCGAATATACATCAATTTAAAAATTTAAAAAGTAATCGTAGGGTAAATGAAATTTTCGCTTCGATTTGCGTTCACGTTAAACAATGTAATGATACTAGCAGTTGACTATGCCATCGATCGACGAGATTCAGAGAAACAAATGCCGAACACACACACACGCACGCGCACACGCACGCACAAAGGAGTCAAAGGGCAGAACTGGCAATGGTTCGGCCAGCTAGTCAGTCGTAAAAAAGAATCAGTCAAGACAATTCAAGCGACACATTTTAGACATATTTCATTCAATTATGTATTAAGTAACATGTAAGAAATACAGTGATATAGACAATTAGTAAATACTTATTAAATTCCTTTTTACATTTTTAAATTGAAGTGTAGTTGATAAATTAATAATAGTTCTATTCGTAAGGAACTTAGAACAATCGTGGTACACGTACACATAGCCACTCACGAATAACATAATCGCGGTGTATGTTTTTTTTAATTGCACTGCGGTTAGTGCCTGAAAGAATTATTTGTAGACATTTGCAAACACTGTGGTCAATCGTGGGGCGTGTATGATCGCGTGTGGGTGATTTTTGTGCATTCACTCTTTCGCTGTGAAAATCTCGTCGAGCGAGTTTTGATATCCCGTTCTCGATTTTCATAAGACAGGTTGAATCTTATTCAACGAAAGGTGTTCGCGTTCCCATAAGTGGACAAAAATCTAAGGCTGTCGATAAAGTCGATGGGTAGAATTTTTCATGCTGCGTAAGAGCCACTAACACTGGCCTGCCGCAACCTTCTGCGCGGACGTAACTGTTCGCGGATTGGCATTCTACAGGCGGAATTTTAAACGTTAATAACTTTTTAACGAAGCCTCAGTCAACAAATTGGTATTCTTGATTTTTGTCTTATTTTGATCTCTATAATCTCCCATTACATTTTTCCCCAGGGGTGGCCGAACACCCTGTGTATGATATTTAAATCTGTTAATATTTTTATTGGTCAGAATTTATATTAGACGTAATAGTTTCATTATTTGGTCTCAATTGAAAATACAAAGTACCTTCATGATCCGACCAAATTTTACAATGACATAAACCGAACTTCAGATATCGTTGTGGTAGTTCTTATTAAACAGCCCAACAACGTTTTTACTGAGGATTGTCGAATAAAATTCATTTCTCCACTTCAGTTACTAAATACTTTTAAAAAGTTTTTTTTCACTGCACATACGAACAAATATGTGCACATTCTTATACAATTAAGTGGTTCTATTTCATAAGTTAATATGTTACTCATATTTCGAGTTTTCTACTAATTTTTTCTCCTAATTAAGTTATGAATTTTATCCTCGTCAGTCCGATTGTAAGTAGAAGAAATGACAGGAAGTTATGGGAAAACATAACACAAATTTTCAATGACTTATAGTTACTAATTATATTATACTATCAAGCAACATATCATGCATATTTTTCGCCTATCTTTATGATATATAATTTGTTTCCCCAGTTTGTAATAGTTTGAACATGGTTTAATCACTAATCATTAATTAAGAGTACGTTCTACGTGACAATTATTTTAATTAGAATAACGTCATGTTGAGTTGACCTCCGAAAAGTGTTGACTAACGAATGCAAACGAAAGATGAACAGACAGTAAGAAGAATAAGGAAAATTCTGGACTCTCGTTTTCTAGAAGAACGATTCACGAATCTCAGGTTCTCGACGAAGCTACCGATTCGAGTAACCAGAGACGAAAAGCAACGATGGTGGGAGGCCAGACGTGGCGATCGGTTCGAACAATACCCATTGTCCAGCATATCATTTTCACGATTTTCCATCGGTCGACTTTCAACCGAGGAAGACTTCGTTCGGAGCTACCGATGAATATCGTTCCTCGATTTTCACTACCGCTACGATACCAGCACCTTCTCGTTTCTCTTTGGTAGACCGCTCGAGCGGATGAAACGAACACAATGCCTTTTGTTTCTCATCCTCAACGCTTATCGACGCGGAGATTCGTCATCCTCGAAGAATGAATTTTTTATAAGGTTTTCAATCTTCGTTTTCGTTAACAAAAATGTGTTTTGCAAGAAATACGTATACTCTTTCTGATTGTACATTACATTCTTATTACATAGCAGTTCCCTCCAAAATTTTTGGACAAATGGATCTTTTGTCGATTTTTTGAATTCTCTTCCTTTATGAATCTCATACTAACTATTCTGGAACAGATTGACGAAACAATGAAACACTAAAAGTAAAATTCATTACAAAACTCTAAACTCAAGTATAGCAACCCATATATACAGATACATATGTACATAAATTCCGGAATGAATTCTAAGGGACGACAAGAATGATCGTCTTCACTTCATAGTTATACAAGTTTAAATTAATGTATTTATTATTCAATTTACATTACATTTTAAATATTTTTAAGTATGCACTTATATGCAATTGATACAAACATGGTTATTTAAACTACCTTTGGATTAAAATATTAAGTACAGTATAAACCGATTTTAAATTGTGCAAAAGGAGGCGTCAAAAATATACTTTTACATATTTCGCCCTCTCTTCACAATTTCTATGTAATATTTTTATAATAATGACAAGCTTGTTGAACTTGTTTATTAAATTGTTTAAATTATATATTTCGAAATTTTTCAGCATCGTTTTGTTACATTTTCATCTTTACATGTGAGATTCAGTACATATCACAACGGACATATTCAAACATTATTTATTTACGCTTCTTATATTTTGATACACGTTTTATTATATCAATGAACTTAAATAAGTCCAAACATTTGACACACTTATTAAAATATAGTAGGTACGTAGACATTAATAGGAAAATAAAAACTGAATGTGCAGAGTGCGTGCAAATATACACAATCGAATAAATTAACATTCTTCAGCGGATTAGATAAAGAAAGAATATAAAAACAAGTGTTAGTAAGTACGAGTAAAGGAGATTCTAAACAAAACAGATTTATGTGAATTCAACATGTTTCTATGGAATACTTAACTATGATTTTAAGTATTTCACAAATTTTGTATATGTGCTGTTTTCTTGAATGCAACTGTATAGTGCAGTAAATTTTTAAGCATTATCTTTACTTACATTTTTTAGTGAAGAATGAAAGAAGCAAATTTTAGTACTATACAAATTTTGAACACATATCTGTTCAAGTTTTCTTCAAAATGAGCGCGAGCATCCACTGTTGTAAACATATGTAATTTACTTAAAGTTCAAAGGTTTACTTGAATTATTAGAACTATGTGAATACAAATGTATGTGAAATAGAAAGGTGCAAAAGAGAAAAGATTCAGAGGAAAGGAAACAGTGAAGCATTCGTTTTCTCCGAAACTCTAGAGTGACGGGTAATCATAATTTCGACAGAGTCGGTAGTATTCAGAGATTGAGATATATAATAAGCCCGAGGCTGCGTTCGTATCACAGAGACAGTCCGATACGAGTGAGTAGGTACATTATACAAACGGAATACCTACCCCAACCTATGCCAACCTACTCGTTCATTGGCATCAAACCAACTACTACTACTACTAGCATCGTTGCCACCACTACTCACTCTCTTATTGCGTGACTCTATCCTTGAAAGGCATTTTCACTATCTACTGGGTGATTTTTTAGAATTACTCATTTGTGGATACTAATTGCATACAAATATCTTAATTTACTTCTTCGATAATATTTAAACATAGGTACTAAAGTTGTTTCTCCAGTTGTTTCAAGTTAAAAAATTTGTAGAAATCTTAACATCTTCTGAATGCTACAATAAATGTTACAACAAATAAATTCAATGAACGAATTAAACAATTTCATAGTACATATTGCTTAATATTATACATAATTAATTCAATAATTCGTAGCTAAACATGCATGAATTAGTGAGTTTATTAATATTTTTTATATTGATGAAAATAAAAATGCAACGATCGAATCATTTAATAAACACATTGACCAATGGCAATTTAGTTACAGATTATTGAATTAACTTATGTTAAATAAGGTTTCCTGGTATAGTATCTTTTATACAATTCTACTTTTTAGACACAAAATAAATATACACTAAAAATTAAATAATTAGTATTGTATATTTGAATTGTAATAATATTTTTAAACGTTATTGAAAAAACAGTGTATTGTAAACGAATAAAAATAGAATTAATGGTAAACGCTATAACAAAATTTATAAAAATGTCATTTTCTTTGTTCATAACGTTATTAGTAAACGATTTCTATACGTATAATACATTTACCTACTTGTGTTAATTTGCGTTTTAGAGGATGATTCTAGAGTTTAAAATAAGACAAAAATCAAGAATGGTATAAATGCTGCAAACGCATTTTTGCTTTCGGACCTATACGGACGGTATTGTAATCTATAAAAATATCGAGAATATATTTTTCAAAACAACACGTTGTGATAATCCCCTTATGATATTTGGACTATTAAAAAAAGAAAATATTCATTGTACGTGTATATGTACGTATGTCTATTAATATTCGTGTAAAAAGCTAAATGCATTTCAATGAAACTTATATTTAGGTTCTGTTTTCATCACAAAATCTAATTTAATTTTGAGCAAAATCAGTCCTCTATTATTATAAAATCAATTACTTCTTGTAATTTTTTTGTCGCTCTGGTGTATCTTTAATAAAAAATATAAATTTTTTAAATCTTAGTATTTTAAGTTTTAGTTTATACAACCGACAACGCTTGATTAAACGCAGTGATATTTTTCATAAACTACTATCTTCTATATATTTTTAACATAATAGGTTCTATTTGATGAAAGTTTATGAATTTGTTTTGAAAAATTACATATCTAGTGTAAAAACATCCTCGTTTATAAAAAAAAAGATACGAGTTGTGTCACTTAAATAAATGCATGGCAGTTAAAGAGAAATAGGCAAAATTATTGTTACAAATATAATTTCATAGTATTATGTATGTACACCATTCTTATTCGTGACATGAAATATTAAATCCTCCTCCTATGCCAGACCACTAATTTATTTTGTTAACTGGATGCTGTAACAAAGTAATAAATATGATATCTATTTCAGAATAGTGTCATAAAACAATGGAATCGTTATTATTAATTTGTTATTTAGCATTATAGCTTCTCAAATTATGATACATCCTCCTCTATACTATCTGCGTAATAAAAATTTTTGTTTTCGCAAATCATGATGTTAAAACAAATATCCACCAGTACAATCTAGATTAAATTTCTTTTTATAATCTCTGTTTACGTATTTCTTTGCAAATTCGAGTCTACCTTTTTTAGAGCGATATTTCAAACATAATAGATTTTCTTTTTGTAGTAAAAGTTTTGTTTGAAAAATATTTCAACTATTCATACAGAAAGTAAAACATTAGTCTGACGACCAATTTGTTTTTTACTATAATTTGAATTTTAAACGATACGCAAGATTAATCTTTTAACTTTGGACAATAAAGCCTCTTCAACTCTTAAAATATAACTGAATCACAAAGTCACTCCTATTTATTCTTCTTACAATCTATTTATTAAAATAATCTTTTTTTAATATTTACATCTTTCCAATTCCTTCAAAGCTTGGTTGCTGTGATTGACACATTATTTCATATTATCGCTAACTTTATGCCACATTTTTGATAATATGCATTTTACTGATTACAATGTAACTGAAATTTTTAATTATTAATGCAGGAAATTCCTTTAATCTATTCTTACACATTCCCTAAGAACATAAAATGACCATTTTTATTTTGTAATAAGGATAACATGTAATATGTAAAGTATAGTTATGGTTCTAAGTGTTACCAGTAGCTTAACTAGAGGTTAAACCACCCGGACGATCATTGTGTATATCCCCCTCCCCCAAAGATCACAATAGACATAAAGAATTTTTATTTTAAAAATTAAACTACCATGCTTATTTTTAAAATAAAAAAATTAATTACAATTTTTACAATGTCATTTTTCTTGGTTTTCAGCTAGTAAAATCTTTAATGGCTATTTCATTTGACAATTGTTATACTGTAGATAGTATCACAAGATTGTTGTTTCCAATAAAAACAAATAAAATTGTTTTTTCATTACAGTAGACTAAATATGTCGCCCCCTTGGTCCCCCTGTGATTACTCTACTAAGAGTTACATGCATCCACGTGAATATATGTAGTTGCTTACGTCTTGAAATCATTAATTGTGGATATGACATAAAATATGACTATAATTATTCAAATTTTAATAATTATTCTGAATAATTATCCAATTTCAAGGTTTATATGTACGGAATAGAACATTGTTTTCGACATTTTGTATATAATGCATACAGCACAGTACTTTGAATTCTTTATTATAGAACCATCATCTAATCTCATACGTAATTACTTAAATGTTCCTTGTTTTTATATCTATTTATCTGAATGTTACCACTACACTTCCTTATTATTGCTTTTTCATATTTATCGTAACGTTCTATAGACCAATTTTCTCTTCCAACACTTTAAGTACACGGTCGAAAAAAGCCTATCCACTCTATTACAGATATACGGTCGTCGCTAGTAGGCAGGATGTAATATGTATGTTAAATACATTGACTATCATACCAATTTTCCAAGTTTCTAGTGTGAAACTAAAAATATTCGATAATTCAATGCTGTACCAGATATTAGATAGCATTCCTAATTAAAGTAGCATTATTTATAATTTTACAAGTATTAGGATTCATCCATTACAAACAATATTGCAATACGTTGTAAATTTAAAGTATCGTTCATCAATGATTATCATGGCAGACAATGTGTTAAAAATACATTATCATTTCTTTCTATAAAATATTAAGTTCCATATACTTATTCACCTCATTGAAAATGATAATTTCAACAAATGTTACATTCTTTCAATTCATTTCATTAGCATTTCAGGTATAATTCTGTTTGTTTCCATGGAAAAAAACAGTTTCCATGGAGGGAAGCTTCTAGAAACTTCAATTATCAAAGGACAAACATATTGATCGACCGCGATTCTTATATTCCATAACGAAAATGCTTTTAGAAGTTTCGATTTGCAGTCAGTCCGATTATTGATCGGTCGCGACTCTAACTTTTGACATGATAACCGATTTCGCGAACGTTCGATAGCAATTATAGGCGTTGTATTATTGTATTATTACATAAATTAAAATAAGTAAGTGTAACAAAGTAAAGCAATAGAGCTGGTTTAGAAAACTGCATTTACAGTGAGTCACGAAAGTATTTGAACGCTCCGAAATAAAAAGTTTGAAGGTTAAAAAATATGAGTTATATTATAAATTACGTAACACTTTTATTTCTATAATAACATATAAGAATCATGATTACCTATATTAAATTTCAAGTGTCTTTTATAGTATCAACACTAGTTATGAAATATTTCTTGATAACATTTATTTAATGAACGTCACAAAAGTATTCAAACGACTAAATTCAAAATAGAAATTTTAAATAAATGTAGTATTTTAATATTTTGTCGGACCACCACGAGCACTTATCACAGCTCGTAAATGCCGTTGCATGCTGTCAACTAAATTTTCAGTAATATCTTCTTTTATATTACTCCAAATTTCCAAAATTGTGGTTTTTGATGATTCTTTCGAGCTAATATTATATTTACTAATTTGTCTGTCAATTTCCGCCCATAAGTGTTCTATGTGATTTATGTTCGGGCTTTGTGGGGGTATTTCTAAGATGTGGGGAACTTTGTATATGATCCATTGTTTTACAATATTTGCAGTAAGTTTCGAATCATTGTCTCGTTGAAACAGAAAATTTTTTCCTACCCCTAATTTTTCCGCACTTTGCATCAAATTATCTTTTAATATTTGTATATATTTATATTTATCTAATATGCCTTTAATAACGACGAAGTTTCCGACACCACAGGCTCCCATACACCTCCATACCATTATGGATCTACCCATATGCTTCACGATTGGGTGTACATTTTTAGGATCCATTTCTCTGTTTGCTAATCTCCAAACCTTATGACATCTGTTAGAATCAAATACATTACATTTGCTCTCGTCCAAGAAAAATAACGCGTTTCCAAAAATCCTTATCTTTGTTGACATACTTTTGGGTGAAAGTTAGAGTTAAGTCTCTTCTGCTTATGTACTTTGCTAATGAATTGCTTCTTTCGAGGAATCCGACCATGAAAATTATTTTTATGAAGAATTCTTCGATAAAGTTCAGGATGAAATTGTTTTTTAAAACTATCAACAATTAGTACTGCAAGTTGTGGACCAGAAATTCTTGGGCCCGTCTTGATTTCATGCACAATTGTATTCTCCTCCTCCTTTGTTAACGTTTTAGGGTGGCCAGAACGGACTTTATTTTGAAGGATTCCAGTAGTTTTTACATTTTTTATTATGCAATTCTTCTTTATTTTACTATTTCGATTTACTTTTTCCTAACAATTTTTCTATTTCGCCATAGCTCTTGCTTTTATAATGCTACTTAATTATCAATTACCTGTCAGTGATACTTGATTCTGATTTTTTTGGGCCCACTATTACTAAAACTTCTGCAATCTTATTAATATTTAGAGTGCTGAATACAGGAAGTGTGGAATACTAACTTAGGCCGCCAATGTTTACATTTTGTCATATTTAAGATTTATTTTGTTTTGCGAGGTTCATCGTTCGAATACTTTTGTGACGTTCAATTAGTCGATGTTATCAAGAAATGTTACATAACTAGTGCTGATATTATCAAAGACGCTTGAAATTGAATATATGTAATTATGATTCTTATATGTTATTATAGAAATAAAAGTATTTCGAATTTCATACCATGACTCGTATTTTTTAAGCTTCAAACTTTTTATTTCAGAGCGTTCGAATACTTTCATGAGTCACTCTATATCTTAATTTCTATTTTTCAAATCGAATAAGTTTACAATAATTTATGAACGGCAGCGTACATATTTTTGGGACATATGTATAAATAAGGCTATATTCAAAACCATAGTTAATGTAAATACATACATTCACACTACTACCACAATATTACGAGTTTCTAGTCAGAACTAACCCAGAACTGACCAACAAATGGACGAAAAAATGTAGATATCAAGCTTCTTCCTTTGCCCTGTTATTGGTACTAAATATTGTCAATGAGCAGTTCTATCTATCTACTTATATTACTTTTTATAATTTTAAGTAAAATTCTTTGTTTTATTCTAATTGCTATATGACAAGTATATTTTCTCTAGTAGAAATTATTGAAATTATTAACAAAAAATAAAAGATGAGTGTACCGTACGTGTATTTTTCCATTATATAAGTCAATATATGCCAATTTACTGCACAATTATTTATAAAATATAAGACAATATGAAAATTACAAAACAATAAACTAAATAGTACATTTTAGAGATTAATCAAATCTCTGCAAAGTAATTATTTCAATTTTGTCAGATTGCTATTGGATCGGGATATGAATACTACCACTAACACACACACAGAATAATAATAGTTATATTTATAAACGTATAATAACACAATAACCAAAGCCCACCGCGTGGACGCGATTTCGCATGGATACGACTCGACTTGCACATCGGACACGATGCAAGACAAACGACAATCGACACGCTGTGTTATGTCGTTGTTTTAACCATGCCGTCATCGATACCAATTCACTAACAAATTTATAAGCTTATTTTAATTAGCAATGATATTAATGTTAAGTAATTGAATAGTATTAATATTGATTCAAATTTCATTTATTCGCTTTAAGTTATATATGATTTTTACTTCCATTTATCAATGTTATAATTTTTTAACTTTACACTTTTTTCAATATTTAATTTTAATGCTTCTCAAATAAATTAAATTGAGTACAGTATAATTAGTTTAAATATATTTTAATTCAGTGCACAAAGTATCGTTTATTAATATATTCTAAGTAATATTAGTATCTGTATATATGTTAATTTAGTGAAAAAACAATTTTAAAAACTGACTACTAAAAATACTCGCATCTATACTGACCAATATTATTCTTGATATACTACCGTGTATATTATCGACGGTAATTTAGGTCGTATAACTTTAATATATAAATAAACACGTTATGTAGATGTTTGTATAAAACAACATTCTTCCTATAAATAAAACTAAATAGATACTGATATTGATGGTTCTGTATTTACACATTTGATAATAGAATACTTAAGTCAAGTTTTTGATTTAATTTTCAAATTTCCGAAGAGATTGATAGCTACATTTATCCTCCACTTCTTTTAACGCATACACGCTATTCGATTTTTTAAATTCAATGTACTTTTTAATATTTATCTTTTTACAGACTGAAATGAAATATTCTGTATTACACTCACTATTGTTATAGATTTTTCTTTCATTTAAACTAATTTTTATCAACGATAGGAGAATCAATTTCGAGGTTTGTCACCCGTTAGATAAACCTAGAGATATACTGATGCGACAAAGAATTGATACGTTCCTTTCGTAAACGTCTCTCTTTTCTTCCTTCTGTTTCTCCTTTTCGAGCAAGAGTACCGATGGACCGACAATGGAGCACATCTGTAGGTACCACGAAACAATGGCTACCGAGATTGTGGAACCTATTGCGGATAGTATTCCATAATATACCCTGTTGTTTCCGCTCCCTTGGATAGAACTAGCAGCACGCTCGATGAAAATATATGGCCCCCTTTTACAGGTCTATCCAGACTGACACTAACCGTTGTCATTATTTCTCTGTGAATTCGTTCATTTCTCTGTTTTCACTCGTATTATTTTGTTGTAATTTATTTGTTACTATATTCGTTATACGACCTCTTATTAAGTTATTTTCTTATATGACAAATTAAAAAATGGTCACGAAAAGATTGACATATTGCTTTTAAGACACTGCTTCTATGCTAATTTTTTATATTTTTATTTTTTCTAATTCAAACTACACTCATATTCATATAGATGAATAATTCATCTATATCTTTTTATTCGATTTACTAGAAATACTAAACTTGTATTAATTACAAAAGCACATTTCTTACCTTACAGACTATTAGATATATTTGTGTGAAAACTTTATGCAGTTTTATCAAGAATATATGAGCCAGTTATTATGAAAGTGACCTAAATCATGAAATCAAAAAATCGAGATTTTTATTTAAACTTCTGTCATATTAACTACATTTCATTATTATGAAAGAATTTTTATCAAGATACGCAAAAAAAAGGAGTAAAACAAAGTTGTCATTTTCATTATTATCTGTTTATTATTATTATTATTTCTGTTTTTCCATGGTACCCAATATCAGTACTATCATCGTTTACAATATTAATGTAATATGCATAAAATCTACATTTCCTTCATTTAAATACAGGGTGTCCCATAAATAGTGTAAGAGCCGGAAATGTAGGGTAGTTGAGACGATTCTGAACAACAATTTCCTTTGCAAAAATATCGGATGGGGCTTCGTTTTTGAATTATTAACGAAAAACACTGACCAATCTGAGCGCCTTCCGCGCGCTCAGGGCTGTCTGAACTAGAAGAGCCAACGCGTCGGGTAGGTAACAAGATGTGCATTGAAGATACGTCGAGGAACGAATACAAATAATTACAACTACTACCACTGTAACTGTTACCCCTGCGGATCGAATAAATCAGTCAGCTAAAACGAATTTATTAATTATTTGTATTCGTTTCCAAGGAAGAAGGAATAAAATGTGGGAAGATGCTCTCGGAATTTTTAGGAAATTAACCCTTCGCACCCGAGTGACGCTTCTCGCCAGAGTGTTTTAAAATTAAAATAAGAATTATTTTCAGAAAATTTAAATAAATACGGTAAGAACCATTTGTAATCGTTTGTTATTAAAAACTGTACTGGAAAAGCAGACTGGATTTGTGCGTACCGAAACATTCTTCGAATGCAAAGGGTTAATAGAGAAATAATTGAAATTCGATTTACCCATTCACCTGCAAGTTGATCTGCTGCGCTGAAAAAAGGGCCCGGTCAATGCACCATTGTCGATCACGGCAAGATCGAAGACCCCAACGAAGATCAGCTGATGGGACGACCCGGTCACTGGACCCGCTTCTCACCCCGAAAACACTTCACAGCACGGTCACTGGCACTCTTCACTTTCACATACCGGTACGTTCCGTGGCACCCTTCTTCGATTGTTGCTCCTTCGTGGGTTGATGACGGCGTCTGTATGTTGCTCCCTCCTGAATTGTTACTCCTTCCTGAATTGTTGTTGCTCCTTGAATTGTTGTTCCGTCCTGGATTGTTGCTTCTTGGATCGTTATTCTCTTCAGGATTGCTGTTCCTCGACGCGGTACGTGCGGGCGGCTTTCTCTGTGTTCCCCTTGGACTCCGCAAAAATGAAGAACATACGATAATACTCTGCGTGTGTCCTCACCTGTTCAGAAACGCGAAGGTTCTGTGAAAAATTTTGACTGACAAATTCCATTTCCCTCCCCGAAAAATACCTTCGTCTTCCCCACTCCGTGACTAGGTCAGAAAAATGCCCCTGATCCGCAGGGGTAACAGTTGCAGTGGTAGTATTTTTAATTATTTATATTCGTTCCTCGACGTACCTTCAATGCACATCTTGCTACGTACCCGACGCGTTGGCTCTCCTAGTTCGGACGGCCCTGAGCGCGCGGAAGGCGCTCAGATTGGTCAGTGTTCTTTGTTAATAATTCAAAAACGAAGCCCCATCCAACATTTTTGCAAAGGAAATTGTTGTTCAGAATCGTCTCAACTACCCCACATTTCCGGCTCTTACACTATTTATGGGACACGCTGTATTTAAATGAAGGAAATGTAGATTTTATGCATATTACATTAATATTGTAAACGATGATAGTACTGATATTGGGTACCACGGAAAAACAGAAATAATAATAATAATAAACAGATAATAATGAAAATGACAACTTTGTTTTACTCCTTTTTTTTTGCGTAACTTGATAAAAATTCTTCCATAATAATGAAATGTAGTTAATATGACAGAAGTGTAAATAAAAATCTCGATTTCAATTCTACTGTTATAATATTGCAAATAATAATAACATTACAATACACGTATTCTTAGTGGGTATAGGAAAGTAAATTACTTTTAGTAGGCACATTCAGAATATGTGCATCTATACACTCGTCAGATGTTAACTCTTAAAATTTTTTTCATTTTAAAATATTGTTGCGCCGGAGCGAGGCGTTTTTCCAGTAACTCATAATAACACCACAAAAAATTCAACGTAACACAAACTATTAACACAAACTATGAACTTTATTGACAACGCTTTGAATACGTCTGTTCTCTACGAGTTCTGTCGTAGTTTTCCTTTTCAAATCGTTGCCGGTTCCTCAGCAACCGGAAGGCACGGGATCTCGCTTCCGTTCGTTCATAGGGGCAGCTTCACATCGTTGCGGAACAGCCTTCACGTTGCCGCAACGATGCATCTTCAATCCGTCGCAACAATATGTATCTCACCAGAAGAGGTCCCGAGGCCTGGCGCTCACTTTGTAATGAGGTTTCGCTTAGTGATAGATATCAAGCTACTGAATCGAGTGGCGCCCGGTTTTGGGGGTAGACGACTTATAGTTTTTGAGATATTTAACGGTGAAGTTATTACAGGTGCTTATCTACAGAAATAGAATTGCGTTCACCAGTAGCCAGAGTGTAGTGTGGTTGATAAGGTGTCTACCTGTAAGCACACAACAAACGTAGGTTTGAATCCTGTTAGAACAAATTTTGTTTTCTTACTTTTTCAATCATTTTTTAATCGTACTCTCGAATGTATTTTGTTTTTAAAGTTGAAATTAAACGAAATACTTTTTATAAAAACAATCAATACATAAAAGTTTTAGACACCACGTACATCTAATAAAAGTTCTGTTTTCACAGAAATTACAAAATTTTGGGTTTAACTCCGCTGGAAAAATTGCTTCATTTACATTGATAAAATGTAAGCGAAGAATAAGAATATTGAAATTCGGTATAAAATAAGTATAATTACAAAATAACCATGCACACATATATTTACCTTATCGTGCACGTAGTGGTTGAAACTTTTACGTTTTGACTCTTTTTACGAAAAATGCCATCGAGTTTCATGTAGTTCGTACATCGAAAACAACAGTTAAAATCAACTTTTAGAAAAAAAATATATTCGAAGGTCAGTCAAAAATATTGTTGCGAGCCAGGACCGTGCAGCACGCGTGGCCTGCGAGTGCGAGAGAGAGTATGGAATATGGTATCAATTTGTTAGTTAGGTGCACGGACGAATCCGATACGAAATCAGGGAGCCGCTAGGATGGTAATAGATTACGTGGACGAACTCGATGCGAAATCGAGGAGCCACTAGGTTGTAAGAATTTGTATTTGGATTCAGGATATGTTAATTGACCTCGTAACTTTGAATTATTAAATATAGTATAACTCAAGCGGTAAGGTTATATTATTGTGGGAACGTTTAACAAATAATAATCGCTTTATATAATTATAGGTTAAAGAAGTTGGATAACTCTGATTTAATAATGAAAGTGGATATATTCTTAAGCCAACAAGTAAAATACAAGTGTTTCGTGTATCTTATGTTGCGTTCAAAAAATAATTATAAATACCTAAAATGTTCCTGCTCGGTGTTGACGCACTGGCAATGCGGGAGTATGTCAGTTGAAAATAAAGGCCGCAATAGAAGTTACACCGATTCACGGATTCTATATGGTTTAATATTGATACGACAGGGTACTGTAGCTCGATCTCACGAAATACAACTATCAAAACCGTATACGCGTAATGAGAGACGTTGCGTTGACACTAAACGTATCGGTACGATGATGATCCCCAGAGTAAGAAAATTAAGGGGTTTATATACCCAAAAATCTGTGGGGGCGGATTCAAATGTACGTTAGAAATTACCGTATGCAGTATTCTCCGAATTGCCTTAATTATCGGGCTGCTCTATTCTCCGAATTGTATTAATTAACGGGCTGCTGTATCGCGACGGAAGTGACCCCCATTTCAAAGGTTAGATAAGTAGCAGGGCGATTTCCTAATGCACGCAAGTGGCAAGGAAATTTTTGGGGAACAAAACGTTCAACATACGTAACAATATAATATCACATTTAGCGTAAGATTAAAAAAGTAAACAAAAAATTTGTTCCAACAGGAATCGAACCTGCGGCAAAAGAAGTTTGCACTTAAAGGCAGATACCGTATCAATCATATCACACTGGCTATGGTGAACACAATTCTATTTCTGTAAATAAGCACCTGTAATAGTTTTGATATTAAATATTTCAAAAATTATAAGTTGTCTGTGCCCAAAACCGGGTATTATTCGATTCAGCAGCTTGATATCTACTATTGAGCGATATCTCATCAAAAGTGAGTGTCAGGCCTCGGGACCTTTCCTTGTTAGATTGCTTGTCAGATACAAGCTTGTTGACTTATGAAATATTCGTGAATACAGAATAAAGAGTTATGATTCAAAGTTAATGAATGTATTTACAAATAAATGAGATGACACTGAGACGCTTATATTTGGAATGTATAAGTCCAATTCAACCATATTTCTGTGCTAATAAAGTCAAAATAATTCATAAAGGAAACATCTGCAAACCTACATTTGTATGATATTTTAGCATCCATATGGTAACTAGCATATTCTAATATAGTCAATAATTTTTAAAACATTGTATACACGAGTTTGAATTGATTTCTGTTGTATCATCAATTAAATTTACGTTTATGAAGTTAAAGTTTAAAATCAGTAAACAGAAAAAAGCAAATTTGAAAACAAATACATACATCATATTAAAAGAAGAACGAACGGAACAAGATCATACGTTAGTAATTTTTTAAATAAAATTTAATAGGTTAAGGAGACAGAATTTTTAATACTTGATAAATTATTATTGATAATGTTATTAATCTTGTTATTGTAGGAGTATGTAAATGTCTATGTGGGAATAAAAGCTGGGGTTTAATAATTAAAACTAAACAATTTTTAAATAAAATTAATTAAACAAGAAGCTGATAAAAAAATAATTGTTTAAATATCGCGTGAGTCCGAGACGTAGAAACTCGGCCGCGATTCTCGTATCTCGGTTGAATTTGCGTAATTCTAGAAGGTTGTGCTGACGTCAAATTTTTTCGTCGTTCAGATTAATATACCGCGGTTATTTACGAATTTTTGTTAGCAAGCTTCACTCAAATTCTCGGGTTTTAGAATAAATTCTAGGAATTGTGTTGTTAGCGCCGAGAGAGAGAGAGAGAGAGAGAGAGGAAAGTGATCTATTGGAATAAGATCGAAAGTCGAAACGCGGCAGCGCCGCGCCATGGCTACCAGTATGGCCAGATCGGGCATAATTGAGTCCATCGAAATCGACAATAGTAACGACGAACTTCCTTAGCGTCTAATGGAGTGGTGAGGATAGCAGGCATATACTACCGCACGAGCCACTTGTATGTGAGTTCGGCACTTCGCACAATTTCGGGAAAACGATAAAGAACGCTAATGTGAGCCTTTCCTTCTTGCTTTTGTAAAAGAGAAACAGCTGAAATACGACCTCGTGATAATCGGCATACGATTCCAAGTCTCGACTGCCCCATTTTTACTTTCCGACCTATGTAAAGTATAAGGAAGGTAACATAATGAAAACAAAATTTCGAAAATTTTTTTTAGCGGAAATACACGTTTTAAGACTCCTTGATCTGTTAGAAAATCGAAGTAAGCGAGCGGCTAAGACGAGCCACATGCGTTTTGTCAACGCACGATCCCTTTCAAGGAAAAGTTCCTTGAGAGCAGGGGTGTCATGAAAAAACAAACGGTCACCCTGACGAAGGCATCCGCCTCAGGTTAGAAAGAAGACATTCTTGTAGCGACCATCGCCTTGAACAGTTCAAGTAAAGCAACAAGTTTTATTTTGAAAGCGCTCATAATAATTTACCTGATTCTTACAGATCATATTGTGACTATTAAAAACAAAGAAATTTTTTTTTGTTCCTATGCTATTAACATAATTGCATCTAAGCGACTGAATGAATTTCAATGAAACTTTACATTTGAATTTTATATTCTCGTTTCAAGGTCTTATTAGATATTGAGCGTGATCAGCTCCCGGTTAGTGATGATTATACGTCTTATAGTTTTATAATTATTTCGATACATACAGGGTGTTCGGCCACCCCTGGGAAAAATTTCAATGGGAGATTCTAGAGGCTAAAATAAGATGAAAATCAAGAATACTAAATTGTTGATTGAGGCTTCGTTAAAAAGTTATTAACGTTTAAAGTTTCACACGTACTGAATTTTTTTCACGAAAATGCGCAGGATCTCGGGGGTATGTCTATTTACCAAAAATGATTGTAATTGATCCCCGCAACCGAAAATAATTTTTCCAAAACGATTTGCAATTTTTTTTTTCCATCGAAAAATTTCACACCTTTTCGAATTTTTTTCTCGAAAGTGAGTAGGAATTCGAGGGTATGTCTAATGACCAAAAATGATTGTAATTGACCCCCGCAATCGAAAATAATTTTTTCAGAACGATTTGAAATTTTTTTTTTTCGTCGAAAAATTTAGGCACCTAATTAGATTTTCAGTAAGGAATTTTTTTTTCGAAAGTGCATAGGATTTCGGAGGTATGTGTAAAAAGGATTGTAATTGACCCACGCAACCGAAAATAATTTTTTTAGAATTATTTGAAATTTTTTTTCGCCTAAAAATTTCAGCAGCTACTCGAATTTTGTTCTCGAAAGTGCGTAGGATTTTGGGGGTATGTCTATTCACCAAAAATGATTGTAATTGACCCCCACAACCGAAAATAATTTTTCCAGAACGATTTAAAATTTTTAAATTGAATTGTTAATAACTTTTTAACGATGCCTCCATCAACAAATTGGTATTCTTGATTTTCATCTTATTTTGGCTTCTAGAATCCCCCATTAAAATTTTTCCCAGGGGTGGTCGAACACCCTGTATACATTATTTGTAAAAATTTTTAAAACGCTTTATATAAATCTTAAGGAGGATTAAGATCAGATAAACTTTTCTCCTATTTTTTCTAGAAAGGAAAAATTAAACGAAATGAAACGAAACCACATTAAAAACGTATTCAATAAATATTTTAGAATAATGTTGTTCAAAGCAGTCTCACTCGTAAAGGGTTAATTAAGGGTTAATTAAAATGAAAACCCACTCTTAGTCAGTACCGTGCACGCTGTAACAATCTTCAGTAACAAATATTTTGTAAAGATATAATCTAAATAGGAGAATTAATTGCTACAGAAATAGATTACTAATGATTTTTTCCGCTATGTTTTCCAATAACCGTAACAATTCGTTACACAGAATTAAATGTTATATATTTGACTTAACTTTACATAACAAGATAATTTAAATATTGGAGAAATAATAACGTGCACGTTACCGTTCAATGGAAATCTGATGGATCTCAATTTCCTTCCGTCCATTAGGATGAACAAAATCGTCATTTATTTGTAACATTACAACACGCCGTATATTAAAACATCCACATTCGTCTTGCCTTTTTTTTTATTCCCCACTAAATTCATTACTGTAAAATGGAGTACATTAAATTGACTGCTATTCATGCTATAGAATTGGATTTTTAATTATTGCCCTTTAAAAACCTACGGAGACTAGGCTATGTATGTATCTATGTATGTCTACGCCCCCTCTTTTTCCATCTTCGTCGTCTCTACGACCCAGCAACCCGCGAGGAGTATAAATAAAACACTGTCGTTAACATGCATGAGTCATTACTGTAACAGCAGCTAGAAAGACTAGAGATAAAGTTTATTTGATCTTAATCCTTCTTAAGATTTATATAAAACGTTTTAAAAAATTTTTACAAATAATGTATATGCATTGGAATAATTATAAAACTATAAGATATTGTTGCGACGGTATGAAGATGCCGCGCAATACCGCGAAATTGCATCGTCGCAATGGTGTGAAGAGGCTTCGCGATGAGGTGAAGCTGCCACACAAAAACGAGCGGATGCAAGATCCCGTGCCTTCCGGTTGCTGAGAAACCGGAAACGATTTGAAGAATAGAACTACGATAGATCTCGTGACGAACGAACGTATCGAAAAGCATCCTTGTCAATAAAGTTAATAGTTTGCGTTAACAGTTATGTTACATTGAATATTTGTCGTGTTAATTTTTCCGTATCATAATATGCGGCGTTCGACGAGTAATACTCCTCGGCGTAACAGTGGTGTCAAGAGTGGGATGTCGACCCGATCTACCACCGGGGAGGGAGAGGCCGTTCCTTCCTTGGAACTGTTGTTCGAGGGCCTGCAGAGGAGCCTCGCGGCGCAGTTCCGGGAACAGCAGAGAACTTTCGAGTCCAGGTGGGAAGAGGATCGGAAGCGGACCGAAGAGAGGCAGGCCGCGAAGGAGGCTGCCGCTTCGGCGAAGGAGGCTGCTGTGGAAGGGAGGATAAGGGCCATGGAAGACCGTTATCAGGTGCTTTCAGAGAATTTTAAGAGTGTGATCGATAACCTGTCGGCCGCGGCGTTCCGTAGCGAGAATCGCGAGTCCAGCCTTGTTAATAATGTTGTTAGGGATAATCCTGTTGTTGCTGGACTCGCGATGCCTTCCACTTCGCAGTCGGCTCCTCCGTTGGAAGCGACTGGTGGATTTCTGGGGTACGTCCTGAAGCCACCAGCGTTTGATGGGAGGAGTATCGGGTGCAATTCGAGGCGATTGCGAAGGCGAATAGATGGGATCCACCAAGGAAGGCTTTGGCCTTGGTCGCATGTCTGGAGGGGCCCGCTCGGGGTGTTTTGACTACCCTTTCCGAGGAGTCGCGTTGCGATTTTGGTGTTTTAGTTTCCGCTTTGGAGTTCCGTTTCGGAATCAAGAATTTCGCTAATCTAAATTACGTGAAGTTCCAAAATTATACTCAACGGAAGGGGGAGTTGATTTCTGATTTGGCCTCGGAGATTGAGAGGTTGGCGCAGGCTTCCTTTTGTGATTGCCCAATGGAAGTCAGGGATAAGCTGGCCGCCTCTCAGTTCGTCTCCGCCCTGGCCAATGAGGAAATGAGGAGGACGCTGAGGCTGGGCGGTTTCACTACTCTCAGGGCGGCTGTGATCAGAGCTCTGGAGATTGAGGCCGTCGAGTCTGTGGCCTCTGGTCCTTGCCATGTTAAGGACTGCATTCAGGGTGTCACTTGTTTTCCCAAGGGAAAGTTGGAGAAGAGGCTGAGAAGCCGGTCTCGGAGTGCTGGAACTGCGGGCAGAAGGGACATTTGCAGCAAAACTGCCCGAAGAAGAGGAGGAGAGAAGAGGCCCCCTCGAAGAAGGGAAACTGGAAGAAGTCGGCGTAGTGGGGCTCCCGCCGACTTCGTCTTCATCCGCCCCCGTCGTGCGCAGGATCGCTGTCAGGGATTGTTCTTCCGTCGAGGGAACCATCGAGGGAACAAAGTGCACCATTGTCATCGACACGGGCTCAAGCATCAACTTGCTGAATGCTGAGAAATTTGCACCCAATCACAGATCCGGCGCGGCGGGAACGGATAGGTTCGAAAATTTTCAGATCTCCTCCATTTCGGGGGAAAAGTTGCCGATTTACGGAAGGGAACGACTCCTGGTGACGATAGGGAGATTAAGTTCCGAAGAAGAATTCCTTCTCATCAACATGGCAGAAGAATGCATTGTGGGTACAAACTTCCTGCAAAAGCATTCCTGCCATCTGGATTTCATCATGGGGAAATTGCTTTTCTTGCATCACGGCGAAGTCGATTTTCTGAAGAGGAACACTACAACGAAGCCCACCGTTTTGCAAACCAGGGAAGAGGAGGTCCCCGTTCCAGTGCATTTACAAGATCTGTACGCTCGTTGCGGGGACACGTTGTCTGCGCGTCAGAAGAAGACGTTTAAGGAGTTCCTGGTGGAATTCCAGGATATCTTCGCAAGAAACCCCGAAGAGGTTGGGAGGTGTGACTTGGTCCGGCACAAAATCGACACCGGATCTTGTTCACCAATAAAGCAACCTTCTCGACGATTACCACTACATCGTCGAGAAGAAGTACAAGAGTTAATTGCAAAAATTGAACGTCAAGGTGTGATCGAGAAGTCCAGGAGTCCATGGTCGTCGCCCATTGTCCTGGTAAAGAAGAAGGACGGAAGTACTCGTTTTTGTGTGGACTATCGTCGGCTGAACGAGGTAACAAAGAAGGATTCTTATCCCTTACCAAGGATTGAAGACATCCTGGACGCGGTAGCTGGGACCTCGTGGTTTTCGACGCTGGACCTCCACAGCGGATACTGGCAGATCTCCGTTGCCGAAGAGGATAAGGAAAAAACTGCTTTCTGCGTGGGCACAGGGTTGTGGCAGTTCAAAGTTATGCCATTTGGACTTTCCAGCTGTTTTTGAGCGACTCATGGAAACCGTTCTGGAAGGTATAAATTGGAAAATTTGCCTGGTGTACCTCGATGACGTCATTGTTTTTGCAAAGACTTTCGAAGAGGAAATCGAACGTCTAGGAAAAGTATTCTCCCGCCTGCGCCAAGCACATCTGTTATTGAGCCCGAAGAAATGCAATTTCTTTTGTCGAGAAGTGAAGTACCTTGGACACATCGTTTCGGAAACAGGAGTCAAGACGGATCCAGAGAAGATTTCAGCGGTACAGGACTGGCCGGTGCCGAGGAACAGGACGGAACTCCGAGGTTTTCTGGGTCTCTGCACCTACTACAGGAAATTCGTAAAGGACTTCTCGCTGATTGCGAAACCGTTGCATCGTTTAACAGAAGACCGTACTTCGTTTCTTTGGTCCGAAGAGTGTCAACAGGCCTTCGGAAGATTGAAGAAATATCTTGTGGATTCCCCGGTTTTGGCCTATCCTCTGCCGGATGCGGATTTCATCGTGGATACGGACGCATCCGATGTCGCAGTTGGGGCCGTGCTTTCACAGGTTCAAGACGGATAAGAAAGAGTTGTCGCCTATTTTTCCAAAACCCTTGGGAAGGCCGAGAGGAATTACTGTGTGACCAGAAGAGAGTTGTTAGCCATCGTGAAGTCCATAGAGCATTTTTACCATTATCTCTATGGACGAAAATTCTTGGTGAGAACTGATCACGCTTCTCTGAGGTGGCTGCTCTCCTTTAAAAATCCGGAGGGACAAACTGCAAGATGGATAGAACGTTTACAGCAATACGATTTTGAAATAAGACATCGCGAGGGACGGAACCACAGAAACGCAGATAGTCTTTCGAGAAGACCCTGCGAAGCTTCGCGATGCAAACGCTGCACTCGTCTAGAAGAAAAGGATAAAGAAAAGGAGAATGGAGAAGAAGAGCACTGTGTCTTCAGAACGGTTTGTGGAGCGAAGAATCTTGAAGAATGGATCAACGCACAGGAGGAAGATGAAGATATAAGTTTTATTCGAAGTCGCAAGATACAAGGGAATAAACCGGAATGGCAGGAAGTTTCGGCTCTTTCCGCTGCGGCGAAGTACTTTTGGAAAATTAGGGATTCCTTGGAAATCTATCAGGGCTTACTGCTTTCGGAGATGGGAGTCTGCGGACGGAAGAGAAGTTACTCAGTTATGCGTTGTACCGAAGGGGAAAATTTACGAGGTACTTAAAGAGTGTCATGACGCACCTACAGGAGGACATTTTGGAATCAAGAAAACTCTTGCAAAGGTTCGACAAAGATTTTTCTGGCTGGATCACCGGAGAGATGTTGAAGAATGGTGTCGTCGATGTCATCGCTGTTCCGCGAAGAAGGGCCCCAAGGGAGTGGGGAGAGGGACCCTGAAGGTTTACAACGTCGGAGCACCTTTTGAGAGGATAGCGCTCGACGTGGTGGGTCCCTTGCCGAAGTCTTCGGCAGGGAACAGGTTTGCTTTAGTTGTGGTGGACTACTTTTCGAAATGGCCGGAAGTATTCCCGTTACCTAATCAGCAAGCGATGACGATAGCGGAGATTCTTCTCAGAGATGTGGTCAGCCGGCATGGTGTTCCGTTGGAGTTGCATTCTGATCAGGGTCGGAGTTTTGAGTCAGCAATTTTCAGGGAATTGATGAAGTTGCTGGGTGTCAAGAAAACAAGGACAACTCCGTTGCACCCTCAGTCGAATGGACTCGTAGAACGGATGATTCGAACGCTGTTGCAATACTTGTCCCAGTTCGTTGCAGATCATCAAAGAGACTGGGACAAATGGATTCCGATGTTCCTGCTGGCGTACCGAACATCAAGACACGAAGTGACGCAGAACAGTCCATTCATGGTTCTCATGGGTCGAGAACTACGTCTTCCTCTGGACCTGTTAAGAGGAGCTTCACCCTGTACGCACGAAGAGGAGAATGCGTACGTTAAGGACATACGGGAGAGGATCGACAAAGTGCACCGTTTTGTACGCCAGCGAATGAAGATCTGTTCGGAAAGGATGAAATCTTGGTACGATTTGCATTCAAAACCGATTTACTTCATTCCAGGAGATAGAGTCTGGCTGTACAACCCCCGACGTACGAAGGGGAAGTGTCCGAAGCTCCAGTTCAACTGGGAAGGTCCGTTTGAGGTGAAGGGACGTCTGAACGAACTGATTTACCGCATTGCTCGATCTTCGAAGTCGAGGCCGAAGGTCGTGCATGTGAATCGTCTGGCGCCCTATGACGGTTCACGAAGAGGTTCCTAGAAGAAGGGAAACTTTTGTTGGATGGTGGGTACCAGGAATCGTCTGACGTCTTCGCCCAAGAAGAGGACGTTTCATCGCAGAAGGCGAGGATCGGGTTTTCTTACCGGCCGCGGAGGACTCTCCATTTCCGCAGGTCAGAACGGCCGGGGAAGTGCGATTCTCCCCGGGGAGGGTCGCCCCCCAGTCATACTCGACTCTAATAGCGGAGTGGGGCACAGACGGTCGGACGGCGGAATTGTGGTATGTTCCACAACCGATCTTCGAGGAAATTCTCCTTGGAGATTGGGGAACATCCCATGGGAAGTTCTCTCGTGAGGCTGGGGGGAATCCGCATCCGAGAAGACATCAAGAAAGAAGTACGCAAGTCGTAAGAGTCAAGAGGAGGGCGAGGAGCGGTCGAGATTTAAGATCCATCCAGAGGAACCACCCGAAGGATTTACACCGGCGCCTTGCTCAAGGTTTTTGAGTGGTTTTCCTTGGGACGAAGGACGAATGTCAAGGCGCTGACTGTCTGATAAAGGCCACTCAGGTAAATGTTCGACCTATTAGTTTATCTACTTTACAGACAGAGGTGTACAGGTTCGACGCAGCTTCGCGACAACCCGGAGGTTAGGAGACAACGGGTGAAGTTGGCTGTTCGAACGGAATTTGCAGCGGACGGGACGACCGCTCTGAAGGAAGAGGGAGCAGTGTTGCGACGGTATGAAGATGCCGCGCAATACCGCGAAATTGCATCGTCGCAATGGTGTGAAGAGGCTTCGCGATGAGGTGAAGCTGCCACACAAAAACGAGCGGATGCGAGATCCCGTGCCTTCCGGTTGCTGAGAAACCGGAAACGATTTGAAGAATAGAACTACGATAGATTTCGTGACGAACGAACGTATCGAAAAGCATCCTTGTCAATAAAGTTAATAGTTTGCGTTAACAGTTGTGTTACATTGAATATTTGTCGTGTTAATTTTTCCGTATCATAATATGCGGCGTTCGACGAGTAATACTCCCCGGCGTAACAATATATAATAATTATTAACCGGGAGCTGATGCTCACTATCTAATCAGACTTTGAAATGGATACATAAAACTTAAATGTAACGTTTCATTGAAATTCATTCAGCCGTTTAGACGCAATCATATTAATAGCTTACGTATGTACGTGCGTATATAGGCACAGAAAAAGAAATTTCTTTTTTTTAATAATCACACTATAATCAGGGAGTCTTAAAACGTGTATTTTCGCTAACAAAAATATTCGAAATTTTTGTTTCGTTATTGAAATTCATATAACCATTTAGATGCAACCATATTAATAACATAGGAACAAAAAGAAATTTCTTTTTTTGTTAATAGACATCGTATGATCAGGGGATTTTAAATCGCGTATTTCCGTAAAAAATATTTTCAAAACGTTTTTTTCATTATGGTACTTTCCTTATACCTTACATAGATCGGAAAGTAAAATTGCGGGGGCAGTCAAGACTTTTTTTTTTTTTTTTTTTTTTTGTCGTGGGGAAAATCTTCGAAAGACTCCCTCCCACCTCCTTGGGGAGAGGTGGGAGGGGTGTGTGGGATTCCCCGCGCCCGTACAACGACAGGCGCGGGACCTACCCACTAAAAACCCCACGGTGACCCTTCGGCACGCTTTGGGAGGATACCGGGAATCGCTCGAAGCATTCTTCCGGTATCCTCCCCATGCCCGCGCTTTCGCGCCCATCCCCCGGGGGGACAATCGGTCCCCCCAGTAGACACACTGCCTCATAGCGGCGGGACGGGGCCACTCCATCCCGCCGCTATCCGTCCCGGGGCCGCGTTTAGTGGCGGCTGCGAGCCCCAACTCGCAACCGCCCGCGACCCCGTTTCCACCCCTCGGCCGCCGGGCGTTCATGGCCGCACCAGACCGCCGAGGGTGCCTCCCCTTGCGTCGGACCGGTAGGGGGAGGCACTCCTACCCCCAACCGGTCCGACCCGGCGCCGCCTGGCGGGAGGAGGGTCCCATCAGGACCCCCCTCCCAGCCTAGGTCATCCGCCACGCCGAGGCGGCCGCCCGCGACGCCTCGCGACCGGGCGACGACCTCGGGCCACCGCACGAGCGCGAGCTTCAGCGCGCCGCTGAAGCTCGCGCTCCCTCCCCGCGGCCTCCTTCTGCAACATTACGTTCTCGCAGAAGGAGGCCACGGCCCTCCACTTCTCCTCGCTGCCGAGCATGGCGCGCACCACGCCCGGCAGCGAGACATCCCGCCCGACGACGCCGACCAGGACACGGCGCTCCCCCTCCCACGCGGGGCATACCTCCAGGGTATGATCCGCCGTGTCCTGCTCAGCGTCGCAGTGGCAGCAACGCGCCGTCGGCTCCTTCCCTATCCGGCACAGGTATCTTCCGAAGCTGCCATGCCCGGAAAATACCTGTGCCAGCCGGTAGGTGAGGCTGCCATGGCCTCTGTCCAGCCACTCCTTCAGGAGTGGCCGAACAGCCCCGACAGTCCGGTGCCCCGCGGTTGGCAGAGCCAGCCGCTCCTGCCACGCGAGCAACACGGACTGCCGGGCCTGGCGCTTCAAATCGCCCCAAGCAGGTTCCTGCCCGCCCGGGACCGCCCCCACCCCCGCGCGAGCAGGTCCATGGGCGGCATCCCCGCCAGAACCGTCGCCGCCTCATGTGACATGGTCCGATACCCGCGGACGACCCTGAGCGCCATGCGCCTCTGCACCCGACGCAGCATAGTCATGCTGCGCCGGGAGGCAGCCAGGTCGCCCGCCCAGACGGGGGCCCCGTATAGGACCACCGACTGGACCATTGCCACATAGAGGCGACGAACTCGGCCCGCCGGGCCCCCCAGGTTGGGCAGGATCCGGCCCAGAGCCGCAACCATCCTTTCCAACCGGGGGACCAGGCAGCGGAAATGCTCCTCGAAACGCCAGTGGCTATCGAGGATCAGCCCCAGATACCTGATCTGGGGCTTCACCTCGATGTCAGCCCCACCCACCCGGATCAAAGGGGGTGGCGGATCCTGCCGAGGTGAATGAAACGCAATCACCTCGGTCTTATGGACCGCCACCGTCATCCCCATCCCCCTGATCCGGTCGACGACGCATTGCGACCCCTCCTCCGCGCGACGCATGGCCCTCCCCCAGTGCGGCCCGACGGCCAGCACCAGTGTGTCATCCGCATAACACACCGTGCTGACGCCGTCGGGGAGGCCGGCCCGCAACACCGAGTCGTACGCGATGTTCCACAAGAGTGGCCCGAGGACCGACCCCTGCGGAACACCGCAGTACACCTCCCTCCGCATATCACCATCCCGGCCCGGATACTCGATCCACCTGCCGCGGAGATAATCCCCGACGACCGCCCTGAGACAAGGGGGGACTCGATGATATTCGAGTCCCCTCCCTATCTCTTCCCAGGGGAGGGTGTTAAAGGCATTGGCAATATCCAAGGATATTGCCAATGCCACCCCTCCCCGGGAGACGGCCGCCTCCGAGAGGGCCCTCACACGACCTATCGCGTCGATAGTCGATCGGCCCCCCCGGAAACCGAACTGGCAGTCGGCCAGACCGGGATCACCCCGCGACAGGTGCTCGACGAGGCGGGCAGCAATCACCCGCTCGAAGAGCTTGCCCACCTCGTCGAGGAGACAAATGGGCCGGTATGCGGAGGGAGACTCCGCGGGCCGACCCTCCTTCCGGAGGAGGACCATCCTCGCCACCTTCCAACTGGGAGGGAATCGCCCGTCCCTCAGGCAGCGGTCGAACAACCGCCTGAGGTCGGCCCCAAGGACGCCCTGGGTCAAGACCCAAACCCGGCCGGGCACACCATCCGGACCCGGGGCCGTGTTACGAACCCCGAGCCGTCTGATGGCCGCTGCCAGCTCCTCCTGCGTGACCCCCAGCTCGGCCGTCCACTCCACTGGGACAGCCGCCGCCGCCGGAGGACGCGGTCCCCTCTCCCCAATTGGGAAGAGTGTATTGACCACGTCCTCCAGCAGCCGGGGGTCAAGACCCTCGGTGACGGGGGGCGCCCACGGGCGGAGCTTATTCAGCACCACCTTATATGGGCGCCCCCATGGATCGTCATCAAGGGTCTGGAGGAGCTCCTTCCATGCCTGGGTCTTGGCCCGTTTGATGGCGACCTGCAGAGCAACCCGCGCCACGCGGTATGCTCCATACAGGTCATCAGCTGCCCTCGCTCGCGCCACGCCGTCGCCTGTACGTTGACGACGGCGCGCGCGGGTGTACTGGCGTCGGGCGCGGACAGTCGCGACTCGCAACTCCGCGATCGCGTCCGACCACCAGTACACCGCCCGGCGAGGAGAAGCCCGCCCGACCCGAGGCATCGCCGCGTCGCAAATACCCGCGACCAATGCTCCGAGCCGGGCGACCTCCTCCTCTATGCTCGGCAAGTCGGCCGCTCCCTGCGGCCAAGTTGCAGCGAGGGCAGCTGCCATCAGGGCGTCCTTGTCCAGGCGCCGAAGCGCCCAGCGGCGTGGTGGGGTGCCACGCAGGCGGCCGTGTCGGGATGCACTCGCGGCGGCAGAGACCTCCATCCGGATGTACCGGTGATCGGAGAGTGTCTCTGCCCCCGCGACCACGTGCCAACCCGACACCATGCGCACGGCGTTGGGGGTCGCGAATCCAACATCCACGATGGACCCCCCATATCGCCGCACGCATGTGTGCTCCGACCCCCGGTTCAATACCCGGAGGTCGAGCCCCGCCGCCCAATCGCCCAGGATCCCGCCGCGAACGGAGGTCCTGGGGGATCCCCAAGCCACCGACTTGGGGCAGTCAAGACTTGGAATCGTACGCCGATTATCGCGAGGTCATATTTCAGCTGTTATAAGAGCAAGAAGGAAAGACTCACACCAGCGTTCTCTATCAATTTCCCGAAGTTGTGCGAAATGCCGAGCTCACGTACACGTGATTATTTCAATGCACTCAATTATGCCCGATTTGGCCACGCTGATGGCTACGCGGCGCGTAGCTGCCCGGGGCCCAGCAGCGCGATGCGTCGCTACCCGGTTCTGCGTCTGCGCGACGGAGCCGGCCGCGGCTGTCACTGCTTGTAGATCGTCACGGTTCATTCTTGAGCTCTCAGCAATCGAGAGCGGACTCTGTGGCAATCTCGCTCCCGTTTACGTACGAGCTGCGAGGAGTACGAACCGATCTCTCTCCTCGCAATTTAATCAAGATTGCGGACATTAATTTATTGGAATATCTCGTCATAGCAATTTGAGATTGTTCCACAAAAGAACAATCTGCCTGTAGTTGAAGCGATCGCAGTGCACGCTGCGCGTAGCACGATCGTAAACGCAGGACTGTGATTGAACGTTACAGTTTGTTGCCACGACTGCAACGTTAGGGATTCGGTGTTAATCACTTTGAGTCTCTTCTAAATTAATACGGTTTGAGCCACTGAGGATAGATACCGACAAACAGGTATCGCCTCGTGATGGCTCGCCGTTCGAAGGGATCGAAGAACCCACTCGAATCACCCGTCTTGTGTACCACATAGAGTGCACCGACCAGTGGAGTGGAAGTTTCGACGACCCGTTAGAGCTATACGGCGTAGGAGCAACCGGTAGATAGATACCCAGGTACTGGTGTCCCTCGTGGTGCTCTCCGTGCATCGGGTTTCGGAGAACCCGCTCCAGTGATCCCGTCGTGATGTGCCGATCGTTGAGCACAAGCGTACGGTGGAGCAAAGGATTCGAAGAGCCTTCCTTCCACCTCTACACCTACTGCCAGCTGTGAGTCGACCACACTGGGCTGTGGCCGTAGGGTGGTTGGTGTTGCAGAAGACTTCGTCCTAATCCGGCGAGCCGCAGGCCAGTTCCTCGTTCCATAGGAGCCGCCGTCGAGGTAGCCACGGCTGGCTGCCGGGCATTCCTTATTGATAGGAATCGCCATTGAGGCAGCTACGTGGGCAGGTCGCAGGTCGCTCCTGAGGAGCTGCCGCGCCGTCGAGGTACCCAAACAAGGACAAGAAGTCCTCTTGCGTCGGTGGCGTCCATACGCCACCTGCACGGTGAGCGTGCTCGCGGGATATAGCCTCTTGGAGCCTTACAACCTCCATTTGGTTTCTCGTCTGTGGTATTGCTAAGCTAACCGGGTAGATCGGAGGAAAAACCTCGTCTATACCTCGAATATCACCGACCAAAAAGCAAAATACAGTCCAGTTGCTATTGCGCTAAATTGCCAGCTGGCTCTCCCCTCCAAGAACACCAGACTGTCGCTGGAGCGCGAGATAAGCAGCTGACGAGCGCGCGATTGTTGACTTGGCCGCAAAATATTTATTTGCCGGAAACTTTTGCTACAGGAAGCCTCCGCAGCAGTAAAGCTGGAAACAAAGAAATAGGAGACGCTCGGCCAAAATAGAGAGCCACCGTCCAATAATTCTTCTAATTTCTAGTTTTGTTCAGTTTCACATTTTTTACAACTTGTATATTTACTTTTATACGTTTGCAATAAAAATATTTATTTGAAAACATGTAACAATTTCTCTACTCGTCTATTCCCTCATTCGGACCCACGTTAGAGTCCCTTAGTACTCTAACAATAACCGTAAGAATTATATAAACTTAAACAAAACTATACACGTGCTAAATTCACATTTTCAATTCAATATTTTTATTAATTGCGTTGCATTGTGTTACGACCCGCATGTTTTTATTCTCATAATAAGTATCTAGAGAATACATACAGGGTATCCTAGACCACCCGTCCACCACTATTAAAATGGTGAAGAGTGATTTTTATTGAAAACTATACAAATTTTAGTAACTAATTCGAGTCACTCTATCGAATGGTGACAGTTGCAATTTCCGGCATTAACGGGAAATAGGATTTTCAAACCGGAAGTCGTTTTTTTTTTGTTACGTATGCCGAACGTTTCGTTCCCCAAATTTTCCTTGACACTTGCGTGCATTAGGAAATCGCCCTGCTACTTGTCTAACCTTTGAAATGGGGTTCACTTCCGTCGCGACACAGCAGCCCGTTAATTAATACAATTCGGAAAATAAAGCAGCCCGATAATTAACGCAATTCGGAGAATACTGCATATGGTAATTTGTAACGTACATTTGAATTTGCCCCCATAGATTTTTTGGTATATAAACCCCGTGATTTCATTACTCGGGGGATCATCATCGTACCGACACGTTTAGTGTCAACGCAACGTCTCTCATTACGCGTATACGGTTTTGATAGTTGCATTTTGTGACAGCGGGCTACATTACCCTTTCATATCAATATTAAACCATATAGAATCCGTGAATTGGTATAAATTCTATTACGGCCTTTATTTTCAACTGACATACCCCCACATCGCCAGTGCGTCAACATCGAGCAAGAACTATTTGGGTATTTATAATTACTCTTTGAACGCGACGTAATATACACAAAACACTTGTATTTTACTTGTTGGTTTACGAATATATCTAGTTTCATTATTAAGTCAGAGTTATCCAACTTCTTTAACCCATCCCACAGGGGCTGTGTCCGGCAGTCGTCGGGCGCAGTACGGGGCGTAACGACCTCGAGGTACCTGATGCTAACCACACCGTAAGCCTCCTGTTGGTCGTCACAACGACCCATTCACAATTCCCTCTTTGATTTTGTGAATGGTACGTGACGGCATGAGGAGCGGGGGTTTTGGCTTAACCGCTCTGCCAACCGCGGGGCACCGGACAGTCGGGGCTGTTCGGCCACACCTGAATGAGTGGCTGGACAGAGGCCATGGAAGCCTCACTTACCGGATGGCGCAGGTGCTCTCCGGGCATGGCAGCTTCGGGAGATACCTGTGCCGGATAGGGAAGGAGCCGACGGCGCGTTGTTGCCATTGTGACGCTGGGCAGGACACGGCTGAACACACCCTCGAGGTGTGCCCTGCGTGGGAGGGGGAGCGCCGTGTCCTGGTCAGCGTCATCAGGCGGGATGTCTCGCTGCCGGGCATGGTGCGCACCATGCCCGGCAGCGAGCGGAAGTGGAGGGCCGTGGCCTCCTTCTGCGAGAGCGTAATGTTGCAGAAGGAGACCGCGACCAGGGAACGCGGGCTTCAGCGGCGTGCTGAGGCTCGCGCTCGTGTGGTGGCGGGAGGGCGTCGCCCAGGCGCCGGGTGTCGTGGGCGGCCCCCGCGGCGTGGCGGATGACCCTGGCTGGGAGGGGGTTCCTGAAGACAGCCTCCTCCCGCCACGAGGCGCAGGGCCGGATCGGATGCGGGTGGGAGTGTCACCCTAATTCCGGTCCGGCGCATCGAGAGGCACCCTCGGTGGCATGGTGCGGCCATGAGCCATCAACCACCGAGGGGTAGAAATGGGGTCGCGGGCAGTTGCGATTTGGGGCTGGCAGCCGCCGTTGTACGCGGCCCCGAGACGGATGGCGGCGGGACGGAGTGACCTCGTCCTGCCGCCATGAGATAGCGTGACAGCCGGGGGGACCCTTTTCTCCTCCCGTGGATGGGCGCACAGCGCAGGCACGGGGAGGATACCGGAAGTAGGCTTCGAACGATTCCCGGTATCCTCCCAAATCGTGCGGGAAGGTCATCGTGGGGTTTTTAGTGGGTAGGTCCCACGCCCGTCATTCCATGGTCGCGGGGAATCCCACACACCCCTCCTGCCTCTCCCCAAAGAGGTGGGAGGGAGTCTTACGAAGATTTTCCCCACGAAAAAAAAAAAACTTCTTTAACCCAGCATTATTGTTTAAAAATCGAGTTAATTCGATTAATTTAAGCTTGAAATAATTCGTTAGTCGTTTTGTTTTCGAAACATAAGGCAGCAGAAAAAACCTCGCTTCGCGAGTTTTTCTGTAAGCCACGCGAACGCTACAGTAATGTTCAATTTCAAACACGCGGGTTAAACGCTCGACCATAGAGAAGGTACGAAAATTATACATTGAAAAGAAACGGACGAGTGACACGGCGACAGCGCCGCGTATCGGAGGATTCCCCCCTCCCACGCGTACATTTTGGCAGCTCGTGCTCGTCAGTCACTTGCTATTGAAAGCTTGCCGAGCACACATCGATAAACGATCACGCATCGCAGAATTCAAAAATAATCTCCATATCGCTTCGAGTTATTCGAGCTTTCGTTTGAGAAATATCTCGTGACATATCGACTGATTCCGTCGCAGATTCGAATAGTTCGAGTTATTCGAACTTTCGTTAAGCGGACAAGCGACGTATAGCCGTAGCTTTACTGGTTTAGATTGCGTAAGCAAACTCATCCCAGTAACCTATGTGTAATTCCGTTTGTCGAATCAGCTAGTTAATCGATTCGGTTGTGAGTACGACCCGGTTAAAAGACTACGGAAACTCGTTGGTATCAACGAAATTTCCCCTCAGCAGTGAACTTCGGTTCACGTCAGCCTGACATTTCCACGTATTGCTGCAAACAGCGGTCGTGTGAGAGGCATCGAGATTAGGACTCGATCCTCCCTTGATTTTCGAACGGTCTTGCACCCACCTATAGGGGCCTTCGTGGCGAATATACCCTGAGTGGACTTGCCGTCTTCCAGTCGGAGCTTGGGACGAGTTATTCTAAGCTCAGCTTCCGGCGATCAGCTAGAGCGCTGTTCACTGACCCCCAGTTCTGTACGGCCACTGTGCGTAGAACGCGACTCATAAAGCGCCGTGATGTGATAGTCCCAATCGTAAGTCGTCTAATACGCTGTTGAAAGACTGCACCACTCTGTGTTCCGTACGCACATACGAAGACGGTAAGGGACCGAGGACCGGGTGACGGTTGGAGCCTTACAACCTCCCACTAATCGCCCTCTCCTGCGACAATCAAGTGTTGCAATCGCCAAAAAAACGAGAATGAATCTCGTTCTCACGTAATAATATCAGAGCGATTCCCGATTGAAAGGGAACGCCCACATATACAGTCCACTGGCTTAGTTGCGTATCGCGGCGACAGAGATTCCCGCACCTGAGTGCGACAAGCACAAACCAGGAGCGAGTGAAGAAAAGTAAGACACACAACGTGACTCACGTCTACAGGGTGTCCCGTAAATAGTGTAAGAACCGGAAATGTGGGGTAGCTGAGACGATTCTGAACAACAATTTCCTTTGCAAAAATTCGGATGGAGCTTCGTTTTTGAATTATTAACAAAGAACACTGACCAATCTGAGCGCCTTCCGCGCGCTCAGGGCCGTCCGAACTAGGAGAGCCAACGCGTCGGGTACGTAGCAAGATGTGCATTGAAGGTACGTCGAGGAACGAATATAAATAATTAAAAATACTACCACTGCAACTGTTACCCCTGCGGATCAGGGGCATTTTTCTGACCTAGTCACGGAGTGGGGAAGACGAAGGTATTTTTCGGGGAGGGAAATGGAATTTGTCAGTCAAAATTTTTCACAGAACCTTCGCGTTTCTGAACAGGTGAGGACACACGCAGAGTATTATCGTATGTTCTTCATTTTTGCGGAGTCCGAGGGGAACACAGAGAAAGCCGCCCGCACGTACCGCGTCGAGGAACAGCAATCCTGAAGGGAATAACAATCCAAGAAGCAACAATCCAGGACGGAACAACAATTCAAGGAGCAACAACAATTCAGGAAGGAGTAACAATTCAGGAGGGAGCAACATACAGACGCCGTCATCAACCCACGAAGGAGCAACAATCGAAGAAGGGTGCCACGGAACGTACCGGTATGTGAAAGTGAAGAGTGCCAGTGACCGTGCTGTGAAGTGTTTTCGGGGTGAGAAGCGGGTGCAGTGACCGGGTCGTCCCATCAGCTGATCTTCGTTGGGGTCTTCGATCTTGCCGTGATCGACAATGGTACATTGACCGGGCCCTTTTTTCAGCGCAGCAGATCAACTTGCAGGTGAATGGGTAAATCGAATTTCAATTATTTCTCTATTAACCCTTTGCATTCGAAGAATGTTTCGGTACACACAAATCCAGTCTGCTTTTCCAGTACAGTTTTTAATAACAAACGATTACAAATGGTTCTTACCGTATTTATTTTAATTTTCTGAAAATAATTCTTATTCTAATTTTAACACACTCTGGCGAGAAGCGTCACTCAGGTGCGAAGAATTAATTTCCTAAAAATTCCGAGAGCATCTTCCCACATTTTATTCCTTCTTCCTTGGAAACAGCGAATACAAATAATTAATAAATTCGATTTAGCTGGCTGATTTATCCAATCCGCAGAGGTAACAGTTGCAGTGGTAGTATTTTTAATTATTTGTATTCGTTCCTCGACGTATCTCCGATGCACATCTTGCTACCTACCCGACACGGTGGCCCTCTTAGTTCGGACGGCCCTGAGCGCGCGGCAGGTGCACGCCGTGATTCGTCAGTGTTTTTCGTTAATAATTCAAAAACGAAGCTCCATCCGACATTGTTGCAAAGGAAATTGTTGTTCAGAATCGTCTCAGCTACCCCACATTTCCGGTTCTTACACTATTTACGGGACACCCTGTATAGGTATTTAATGCTTATTCGTGTCTCTTTCTGTTACAGGGTATCGTCTGGCAGAATCACAACAACGTCTGGCAGCCGCCGACGTTCTTACTGCCGTTGTTAAACTTACCAGAAAAAGAAAGAATAAACGGCTTAGCCGAAACTTTCGGCTAAGTGAAAATAAAATTCTAATTGTACCGCTTGTTTTCCGTCAGTTCCTTCCCTCGAGATCCGGACCCCCGTTAGGCGAGGTATTTTCAAACCTTCTCCCCCTAACAATTATATGAAGCGATTATTATTAGTTAAACATTCCCACAATAATATAACTTTACCACTCGAGTTATATTACATTTAATAATTGAAAGTTTCGCGGTCAATTAACATATCCTAAATCCAAATACAAATTCTTACAACCTAGTGGCTCCTCGATTTCGCATCGAGTTCGTCCACGCAATCTATTACTATCCTAGCAGCTCCCTGATTTCTCATCAGGTTTGTCTGTGATTTGTCCAACCTCCTAGCAGCTCCTGCATTACGCATCGAGTTCGTCTGCGCGCCTGCCAACCTCCTAGCAGCTCCCCGATTTCACATCGGGTTCGTCTGCGTCGTTGTCAACAATCCTAGTGACTCCTCAATTTCGCATCTGGTTCGTTCACGACGTTTCACCCTCCTACGGCTCCCTGGTTTCGCACCAGGTTCGTCCGTACGTGACTCCATCCCAGAGGTTCCCTGATTTCGCATTAGGTTCGTCCTCGTTATCAACTATCCTAGCGGCTCCCCGATTTCGCATCGGGTTCGTCGGTGCATCTAACTAACATATTGATACCATATTCCATACTCTCTCTCGCACTCGCAGGCCACGCGTGCTGCACAGCCCTGGTTCGTTACATTTTTAATGGAACTAGTACTTTTTATTGCATATTCAAATTGTACGCAAAAAATATGTAAAAGTTTTGTCTTAGACGTTTTTATCGAAACTGCATGTATTAATCACAAACTCATTATTAAGGTATCGATTACACCAAATATTCGATTCATGTTTATTTACTAGGTCTACCATATCGATGTGCGCGCGCCCGACGAAGATACACCCGCGCCCGAAGATCACGTCATCGACACCCGACCGCGAAGCAGATTGTGCGCATTTACGAGGAGTTCGCCGTTGAGCGGCAAACCCTCCAGTGCGCCATCCGAGACGCCAAGGGACGGGCATGGATGGATCACCTCGGGGAGATCAATAGGGACCCGGGGGAAGGGGCGCCCGTACATATTAGTAATGGGCAGGCTTCATCCATAGGCACCCCTTTTGACGAACACCCTCGATCTCCAGTTTTTTGAGGAGTTGATATCAACCCTGTTCCTGGGTGCTAACTGGGACGGGGTACCACTCGAGAACTCAGGGACCCTACCATCTGGTCCCAGGAACTGAAGGTCACCCCTGAGGAAATGGGCCGGGCCGTTCGCCGGATGAAAGCTCGGAGCGTGGCTCCGGGTCCCGACGGCGTGCCTGGCCAGGTTCTGGCTTGTACTCTTGACGTCCTGAGCCAGCGGTTCGGGAGGCTGCTGGCCGGTTGACTCCACTGAGGGGTATTCCCTTCGCCCTAGAAGGCAGCGCGGTTGGTCCTTCTTCGGAAAATGGGAAGGCTCACAGGTACGCCCTCCGCGTGCTGGCTGGTGTGTCTGTTGGATGAGGCGGACAATTTCTTCGAGAGGATAATGGCTGCCCGTGTCACCAATCACCTGTCCACGGTAAAATCCAATTTGGCCCCCTGACATAGCGCTGGCGTGTTATGCCGATGACACGCTGGTGCCCGTCAGCAAGTCAGACTGGAAAGGGACAGCGCGCGCTGCGGAAGTGGCAGTGGCCACCGTCGTCGTCGAAATCAACGGGCTGGGCCTAAAGGTGGCACCCCAGAAAGCGGAGGTTATGTATTTTCAAAATCTTGGCCTCCGTGGGGTGCAACCGACAAGCCTGCGGATTCAAATTGGGATAGCCTACGTCGAAGTGAAGGCCCAGATGAAGTATCTGGGCCTGATCCTCGACAGCCGGTGGCGCTTCGTCGACCATTTCGACCCCTTGGCCCCCCGGGTGGAGAAGGCGGCTGCAGCTCTAGGCCGCCTTCTCTCGAATATCGGGGGGCCCGATGGTTGGAGTCCGCCGCTACTACGTGGAGCTGGTGCGTTCAATTGCCCTCTACGGGGCACCAGTTTGGGCCCCGGACCGGAATGCCAGCAAGCGTCAACTGTCGGCTGGCCATTCGAGTAATTAGAGGGTATCGCACCATCTCCCACGAGACGGCGACTACTCTGGCGTATCTCCCGCCCCTGGAGCTCCTAGCCTGGAGATATCGGCAAATTTTCCAATACTCCAGGGAGCTGCAGTAGGCTAGGAGTCCACTAGAGAAGAAGAGGCAAGCGGTCGAGGCGATGAGTTGTCATGCCCAACGGTCCGTTTTGTTCATGTGGTTCCGCCAATTGATTGAAGTTGGCGGAGCCGCACAACGGTTCGTTGGTGCAGCTCTGCCGCATTGGCAAGAGTAGCAGGACATACCGGGTAGGCTGTCCTACAGGATGACACAGGTGCTCACCGGGTATGGTTGCTTTGGTGTGTATCAGTGTCGAATCGGGAGGGCGGGGACGACGGTGTGTCACCATTGTGGTGATGCCCAGGACACGGGGCAGCACACGCTGGAAGCTTGCCCCAGCGTCGGCAGATGAGCGCCGCGTCCTGGAGCAGAAAGTTGGGCGGAACCTCTCGTTGGCCACCATAGTGGGTAAGATGGTGGTTGCGTCGATGAGGTCATCAACCTGAGAAAGCTGGTGGCCGTATCCTCACATGCCATCCCGGAAGTCGGAGCGAAAGCTCTCGCGGACCAAACACCGGTATGAATGTGATACTTGTGTGAATATGTGTGTGAGTAATCTTTGAGCAGCTGCATCTCGCGGGAACTGACTCCATATTCCAAAATGTAGATAAGTAGCAGAGCGGTTTCCTAATACACGCAAGTGGTAAGGAAAAATTGGAGAAAAATATAAATAATATTTTTTTAGTACAAATTAAGTATTTGTTGTACTTCTCGGTAGTCGAACAACTACAAGAAGCCACACGAAAACAGTTCCTCAATCATTCATAAGAAACAATTTCTAATGTTTTTTTTACCAATTGTGCCAGATAATGCATGTATGGCATGCAGTATCTCATTACACAAACGTATTTTTCAGGCTTCAGAAAATATTGTGTGTTAAATAGGCACAACTAATTTTCGTTCTTGTATTGTGACGGCTGGCTACTTAGTAAAAACTCGTCTGCGGACTGCCAGACGCACCGAAGATAATCCGCTAGACGATACCGTGCAACAGAAAGAGACACGAATAGGCGTTAAATACCTATCGACCTGATTCACGTTGTGTGTCTTACACTTTTCCGTGCGCTCCTGGTTTATGCTTGTCGCACTCAGGAGCGGGAATCTGTGGAGTGTATGTGTGAGCGTTCCCTTTAAATCGGGAATCGCTCGATTATTGTTTCATGAAAACGAGATTCAGTCTCGTTTCTTCTGCGACTGCAACACTTGACTGTCGCAGAAGAGGGCGATTAGAGGGAGGTTGTAAGGCTCCAACTGTCACCCGGTCCTCGGTCCCTTACCGTCTTCGTATGTGCGTACGGAACACGGTTTAGTGCAGTCTTTCAACGGCGTATTGGACGACTTACGATTGGGACTATCACACCACGGCGCTTTATGAGTCGCGTTCTACGCACAGTGGCCGTACAGGACTGGTGGTCAGTAAACAGCGCTCTAGCTGATCGCCGGAAGCTGGGCTTGGAATAACTCGTCCCAAGCTCCGACTGGAAGACGGCAAGTCCACTCAGGGTATATTCGCCACGAAGGCCCCTATAGGTGGGTGCAAGACCGTTCGAAAATCAAGGGAGGATCGAGTCCTAATCTCGATGCCTCTCACACGACCGCTGTTTGCAGCAATACGTGGAAATGTCAGGCTGACGTGAACCGAAGTTCACTGCTGTGGGGAAATCTTGTTGATACCAACGAGTTTCCGCAGTCTTTTAACCGGGTCGTACTCACGACCGAATCGATTAACTAGCTGATTCAACAAACGGAATTACACGTAGGTTACTGGTATGAGTTTGCTTACGCATTCTGTACCTGTAAAACTACCGCTATACGTCGTTTGTCGGGGAAACAAAGCTCGAAAAACTCGACGCTATTTGTTTCTTTTATTTGTCATACTGAGTGTTGTCATACTGATTACCCATATGCTCACGACGAGAATCAGCTAATGAGTCACGATGTATTTCAACGAAAGCACGAATAACTCGAAACTATTCGGAGATTTTGTAACTTCTGCGGAGCGGAATCTTTTACAGATGTGCTCACGGCAGGACCTAAATTGCGAGTGACGGACGAGCACGGGCTGCCAAAATGTACACGTGAGAGGGGAATCCTCCGACACGCGGCGCTGTCGCCATGTCTCTCGTCCGTCTCTGTCTAACGTATAATTGTCATACCTTCTCTATGCTCGAGCGTTTAAACCGCTTTTTCGATATTGAACGTTACTGTATCGTTCGCGTGACTTGCAGAAAAACCCGTGAAGCGTGGTTTTTTGCGTCTTGATGTTTCGAACCGCAGACATGTCGACCTAGAATATTCTGGTCGGTCGCGCATACCAAAACAAAACGATTAACGAATTATTTCAGGTTTAAATATTAATCGAATGAACTCGATATTTAAACAACTATCATACTTTTTCAATATTTTTTCGCTAAACGTATGAGATAATATAACGATTTTAGACACATTCCTTATATAATATTTAGGTATTAAGTGTGTGTTGACCTTCATTTAAAAATTACTGCGCTTTCATCGCTTAAACTGTTGCCCATAAAGTGCACTCGAATCGAACCGCCCTTGCACTGCGATTTTCTTTTACATGCCCTCTACTCTGCCGTTTCTATCCAGCCCGTGTACATTCGATTATCAAAGCTCTTTTCATTTATGTACTGCTACCGTTCTTCCGGCATCGTTTTCTTTTTATATTTTCTATCAAACTCTTCTTTCAAAGGGGTCAAGGATAATGCCGGACTCTCATTAGCTAAAACCCCGCGGTGACCCCAGCCCGGCCATGCCGTGTGCCTTTTCAGGCCCATCCATCAGGCGGCACTCCTCCCACCGCAACCTCACTCAACCGCTTACACCTGGTCACCCATGCAATAATTATCAAATTTCACCAAAAACTGAGGTGGCTTTATAGAAATTTCATACAATGTATGCTAGCACACTTGTAACCAACGACATTCAACGGAAAAACTATTTATTTAGAATGTTCTTTCAAGTTATGATGGCTGATAAATCTACTGTGGGAAATTGAGGGGATGATAATAAAACTTGCCACTTTTAACAATTAGACTGCTTTTATTTCCTCGTGATCCGTCCTCTTCGACGTCTTGGTCTCTAATGTCGCTTCCTCGGTCCGCCGCGTTTTCAAAACATCCTCTCACACACACACACTCACACATACATTCCAAGCGATAACGCACCGATCATTCATACCTCGCAATACGACACCTCGGGCCAAGCTCGGTATCCCACACTACTGTATGCATTGCTTCAACTCTACAGATCTGGCACGAGTGTCTACGCCACGTTGGAATAAAAAATTTAAAATAAATGTATAAAAACGAATTTGTGGATGGTTTCAATATTTCAAGAACACAAGATTTCTTTTGTAAAAAATGCCCTTTGGGAAAACATCATCATCTTCTGCTTTCAAAAGACAATCCAAAGAAAGAAACTCGATTTGAAGAAAAAATTCAAAGCGATGTAGTTGGTATAATGCAAATAACATCACTTGCGAAATTCTATGTGGTTTAACAAGGAATAATTTTTTTACAAGGAATAATCGTCGAGACCACAGAATCTACAAGAACTATGTTGCAAGCTAGTGCAGTCATCTGCCGCTTCATCTTTGGTCTGAAGCAGTCAATACGCTATATACGAGGTCTGTTCAAAAACTAACCGAACTTTATTTTCCTAAAGGTGGGCTTACATATGAACAATTGGTCCTTGTCACCTTCGACGTATTCTCCTCTCCCTGACTGATATAGTTATCCCAGCGATGTATCCACTTCCGGAAGCAGTCTTCATAAGCAGTTTGTGAGGTGCCTTTCACAGTCTGTGCCGAATTCGTTTTAATTTCCTCAACTGTGTCAAAACGTCTCCGTTTCAACACTTCTTTCAACACATTCCTTTCATACTTTCCGGACCGTTAGTCGTCTATTTGAACGCCAGAATTCATTGATTTTTTCAACATTCTGCGGAGCGAGAATCAACATCAATCGATATACGACCACTTTTAAACCGGGTAAATTACTCATAACACTGAGTACGACTTAAAGACTGATCACTGTAAGCTTGTTTTAAGCATCATCACGAAATCGGCAAACAACACATGTTTAAATATCGCGTTAATTGACGGATTTGAGAACCGTTTAGAAAAATATCCAATTTAACGTGAACCGTAACTGAGAACCATAAATTCCTCGTACGGTATTGTTTTCCTTGTACGCGACATTCCAGAGACTCTCTGGATACAGGTTAGAAAAACCATACACGAGTTTTGTCTGCTCTCAGTCACGCGATCGACCCAACAACGTTTACTTGGGATCGATCGTCGAAGATCTATAAACAGAGAGGGTAGCGAAATATTGAAATTAAGAAGAGATAGACATTGAAGAATAGGGAAAGCGCCGTGAGGTGGTGATTTCCTCTCTCGTGGCCGCGACTGCGGATGTCTGTTCGCTTCTTAATACGGACTCGAAAGCTGGTCCCCGCACCAAGCAGATCGACCACCGATTCCAATCCGCGACGAAACCAGATTCTCCAAAAAGGTTCTGAGAACACTCGAACCTTTCGTTGAGAACGTTCTATTGCTGCTCGCAATTAATTAAATCGGTGAGGCATTTTACCAGCCCCGATAAACGACAGCACAATCTCGCCGAATTTCACGTAACACTTGAGTTACGCGGTCGTGTGAGGCGAATCGAGGAAAACTCGGTTCCTGCTTGTCGAGATTTTAGTCTAAATTTAAAAGACTGTGAAACGAAAAAAATCCTCGTTTCCTGTGCGTCAAAACTTCAGTCACAGCCAAGGGCTACGGCCCAATCAGTACTGACGGCTCCACGGACTGCTGCATTTGACGCGGTCGTAAGGCTGACTTTCTAACGTCTCGCTGCAATCAGCGGTCGTTGGAAATCCAGTCCCAGTCAGTGGCTACGGCCCACTCAATACTGACCTTTCCATGGACTGCTGCATTTGACGCGGTCGTGTGAGGCTGATTTTCTTCACGTAACGCTCCAGTTACGTGGTCGTGTAATAATAATTGTCGCACAGACTGCTGCATTTGACGCGGTCGTGCTACACTTGAATTGTCCGCACGGTTTTGGATATCACCCCTAGGTTAGCCTTTGGCTGATACCCTATGTGGGCTTGCCGTTTCTTGTGTCGGAGCTTGGGAAAATCCGGAACTCCTAGCTTACAACCTGCTCGAGCAACGCTCATTGACCGCCAGTGAGTACGTATCCTGTGCGTAGAGCATCGCATAAAGAGCACCGTGGTGTAAGCACCTTTAAACGTAAGACGCTACGTGCGCTGTTAAGGGCTACACCATACCGCGTCTTGTATGCATACGAGAGCGGTGAGAAACTGCGGATTGCGCAGCATTTGGAGTCTTACAACCTTCACTTGTTGTCCGTTTCTGCGGCATTCAACCATCGCAAAAAGGCGAAGAATTAAGAAATTAAATCTCTTCTTCCACGCTGCGATAGAACGGTTCTCGATTTATGAGAACGTTCATATATACAGTCGTATAACATAAAAAGGTTCATTACTTATCGAACAGATCTCGTACACGCTCAACAGAACCACTTCAAATTACAATAACGTTTTCATATCTTATGAACTATGGATAGCAAAAAAACCTAATATGAACCGGATCTATTGCCTTTACATATTGTAGGATTTATCTAAGCGGCGATAGTTCGATTAATTAATCAATTTATTAGGTCTTTAACAATACTCTATTTGCACTCTTACACGTTACGCTCTTTTTTACTCTTTTTCTCGACTCGCTCGACAATGTTTAACGCAATTCTCCACGGCTCGCTCGTATTTATTTGGTTCACCACATTCTCACCTACGTTCGGCGGTTGCTGAACTTTTCAATCTTTCTCTCTTCTGTGCTATCGTTTCTCACTTTTTGGGTTATTGACCCATCAGCTATTCGGCCGTTCGCTCGCCGTGTGTTGACGGTTTTTTCGGCGGTAACCGTCTTCGCTCGCGTCGAACAGCGAATGATTCGCTGCTCGGCCAAAACGCGTGCACGATTTAATAATTTAATTTTTAATAGCTTTTACCGGCACGGTTCCCTACAATATATTCCCATATTTCATTGACAGAAGTTGGATACAAAACCTAAAATGTTTACGGTAGGTGTTAAAAAGCTGATGCTTTTAACGATGAAGTCCGGATAGAGGACTAGGAGTTATCGGGGAAGTGATTACAATAAAGTGATTTTCTTTTCATCGGTCTTCAAGACCGACCATTTGTTACAAAACTAGAAAACTTGAACAAAAGAACAGAAAACCAAAGTAAATAATAATATAAGCGAAAATAGGAATGTAACAAAAAATCAAAGAATTATTCCAAGAGAATTTCGTCGCCTGCCTTGGCGCCTGAGCGGTTGTTGAATTCGGCTCGGTTGAGGTAGGCCTGGATTCCTATAATCAGAACACCACGACTATACGTTAAACACACGCAAACATGTTATTTGTATCTGTGCCACGCTTGTTTCCTCGCGCTCCTGGCTCCGATATTCGGACGGAGAGGAGTGGAAGTTTAGCCCCTTCGTATTATACGAACAATTTAGTGGGCTGTAAATTCTATTTGGCGTAGAAAAGAAATAATCCCTTTTGTTTGCCGATTTTCGTCGATTGCCTAGTGGACGCAAGTAGAGGTTGTAAAGCTCCAAATGCGCTGTTCCCGTGAGTATGTCCACTGAGTCTGTGCGTCGGGTCGTACTGCAGTACAACGGCACGACCGTCGATCTGTGGCTTCTCTTAAACGTTCCAACAGATGACCTGTTGGCCAAGAGTTGCACTGCGAATACACCACTCAACTGTGATTCACAGCAGTATTTTGAACTACGTGGGGGCCTGACCCACGACTCCGCTACCTCTCCACACAGGTGCTCCTCTAAGCGCTACATCGGCGGGATCTGTAGACGTAAGGAGACGAAGACCGAATGTCAGACGTCCTAAGTGGACGTTGACCTGATTAGAGTGAATCCACCTGGAGGTACACCACGTAGGTGCCTCCTATCGGTGTCTCCCTTCGGACGGACCTGCGGGTGTCCATGAGGACTTCCCCACGTACAAAGAAATGAGATGGTCCCTTGAGGAGGATGCGAGGGAGGGAGGACCCGAGGGTGAGGAGGGTGGAGGGGCCCGTGCGTCAGGGTGGGGGTCGGCAATTATTACCGACGGTCGGTAATTTGTGTCAACAGTTGGTAATTATCAAAGATTACTAAAAAAGAAAGAGGAAATTGTTAGAGGTCGGTAAAAGAGGAGGGGGAAAGGAATTAGATGTCTTTGGTAAAAAAGAAGAGGTAATTATCAGAGGTCGGTAAAGAGGAGGTGGGGAAAGAAATTAGATGTCTCTGACTATTTAAAAAAATGATATATTTAATTACGTTTTAGATTACCTTGAACACGTGCAAAACACAACTTTTGGATGGTGTATAGTGGGGGGAGGAACTTTTATGTCACGTGTTCTTCTTCTGCGAAAAGCGCAACTTTGCAAAGCGTTTTAGATTACCTTGAGCACGTGCAAAAACGCAACTTTTGCGAAGTGTTTTAGATTATCGTGAACACGTGCAAAAACGCAACTTCTACAAAACGTATAACATTGCATTCGCGGACACAGATTTTTTGTAATATATCAAGAGCATTACCGTGGGAAAGAAATTAGATGGCTTTTTGATGATTTAAAAATATGATATATTTATTAAAGCAATGTATAATTATGTTACAAAACATTACTTTTATGGATCCACGAATTGTGCGAGTTATTGAGTCCTAGCCATTTTACATACACGCTGTTCCCCTTCTTACGCAATACTTTTTCAACCAGATACACGTCGGAATTAGCAACGCGTTGCAGCTCGTGTTCGTAGAATCCTCCGGCGATTGGTTTTTCATAAACATATTTCAGCAGTGTGCAGGGAATGAAAACCGTGACGCTCGCTGGGTCTGCCCTGGCGAGGACATACGGGAAGTCTTGCGGGAAAAAGTAGATTTCTCTGATGTTTAAACGAAATTTCTTTAATTATACACATTAAACACCGAAATGAACAATAACCACAAAGAACAAACACAACTGGTACAATTTCACGTAACAGTATCGGACACGATATGCGTGTTAAAGCGCGATAATCGCGCTTGTTGTATATAAACTCGCGGACACTTGTCGCGGTGCCGGTTGACACAGAGGAAGTGATCGTGCGATCGATCGCAGTCGATAGCCGACCGCGTGCGGCGCGAGAATCGTTGTCTTCAGACGTTATGGTCTGCGATTTTGAATTCTTAACAAGCAGATACGTTGCAGGATTAGTTTTCTGTACCTCAGCGATTGTAAATATTTCAGTGCTCCAATTCGGTGTGTAACCTTTTTCAAAAATTGTCTTGAATTTGCTCACGTGTACTGCATCTCCCACTTTGAATCGTGCAGAAGCGGCAATTTTTACATGATTATACACCATTGTTAAGAGCTTAGCAGCGTTTGTTGGTGTAACGTCAATTGGTCGCATACCGATAATTCGATGCTTTCACGCGTAGTCATTTGATACGAGATGCTGCAGTGTGTCGATCCATTTATAATTTTCATTAAGCGTAAACGGTTTCCACATGTCGTTTTTGAGCGTACGATTGAACCGCTCGACGACTGACGCTTTCATCACTGAATACGTTGAATAATGATTTATGTTGTATTTTGACAAAAGTTAATAATAATTTATGTTATATTTTGCACATTTGCGTTATAAAATTCCTTTCCTTTGTCGGTCTGCAAATTTTTCGGATACCTTCTACTGTCTCGGATTATCTTCCCGATCGCTGTAGAAACATTTCCATTCTTGGTTTTGAGGGGTATACTTACTCAACACATTGATATCAGTGAGTATGCAATGGAAGCCTCTATTATACTACGTATAAGATCGCATCTCGACCACGTCCGCTTGCTATAGGTCGTCGTACACATGTACTATGACGCGTTTTCGGGGAAAATGCTTTCTCGTTCGAGCATGCAATTCTTCCACAAGACACCGTTTCTCGATACTGAGGGTTTTCTTCTCAGCCATATATAACTCGCCACTGACACGAAGACCTGACGTACACATCTTATCAAACATCAAATTGACGTTCAACGTCACAACATCGCAACATCGCAACATCTCAACGTCCCAACGTCCCAACGCCCCATCGCCCCAACGTCCCAACGCCCCAACTTCCCAACGTCCCAACGTCCTTACTTCCTAACGTCTCAACGTCCTTACTTCCTAACGTCCCAACGTCCCAACGTCCCAACGTCCCAGCGTCCCAATGTCCCAATGTCTCAATGTCCCAACGTCCCAACGTCCCAACGTCCCAACGTCCTAACGTCCAGCTATATAGTTCGGGAATATCCCTCTCCAGTTGATTCAGCTGGTCTTTCAAGCTCTGAACGTAATCTAGAAACATGATTATTTTCTTGTCGAATTCGTATTGTCGATTTTTTATAATTATCATGTTTTCTTGTAAGTACAGCTTGTTCATAGCATCACCATCCTCTACAGGCGGTGCTACCCGTCGAATCTTGCGCGACTTTGCATCGTAATTAGCATCAACAGTACAAAGAGCGTTGTCGTGTATATAATTTCTGACTACTCCATTCCAGTGATAGTATGATTCCATTGTTCCAAACGATGACTCAAACTTGTTGATTGGCATTTTGATAACGATTGATTGTATCGCCAAACGTGCAGCTTAATTTATAATAAGTTCTGCGTCGCGAAGTTCCTCGATAATCGATAACATCTTATTGTCCTGAGCATTGTGACCGGCTTGATGCGAAGCCTCGAGCAATTGAAGCCGATCTACGAGTTCGTTGGGTTCCAGTGAACGTAATCAATCTTGTTGCTGGTTAATCTCATGGAGCATGGTATGCCCTGTTCAACTTTTTTATCTTTCAATAAAGGGCTGATTACATAGTTATACTTTTATCCTTTGTTGCCTAATGTTTTACCATATGAATCATGCTTGTACTTATGCGCACTCGTTATCAGCAGTATGTCCCTATATTTGCGTTCATCAGCCTCAGTATAAATGTCGTTATCTGGAATTTTCTTAAATATCAATTCATAAAGGCCGGGTGTTCCAGAATATCGTATGCCATCGATAATTATGTTATCGGCATTGTCCACGTCAACACGTTTATTACCGAGCATCGGTCCATCATTCCTGAGATAAACATCGTACACATGATCTATACCAACCTCTACGTCACCGCGTAATACAGACGTGATGTATTTTTGACTCAGCGGACCTAGGTGATTCCGCAACGTTTCTTCACCTTCTGGCGTTTGCAATCGACTTCGAACAGACGTCGAGAAACTGCTTTTTGGACTTTCAAAAACATCTTCATGTGCTAAGCTTTTTGTTGTTGGTACTGTCTTAATCGGTATAGAGGTCATCGGATTCATATCGGGTAAACTGCTTAATCTTGCTGAGCTTTTTATTGTTGGTACTGTCTTAATCGATGTAGAGGTCGGTGTAGAGGTCATCGGATTCATATTGTGTAAACTGCTTAATCTTGGTTTTTTTTCATTTGTGACAGTTTTGAAAGATTTACCCAGAAATTTGATCGTGTTTTATCCGACTCCTTGATATTTGGAGTAAATAATGGTTCGCTTTCGATATCTGTATTATTGTGCAGAACATAATTTTTTAACCTGTTGTTGACAATTGTCTTCAGCGGTTCAGTAACAGGCTTAAAGTGTTTTTCCAGCACAATCTCTTCCTCAATTTTACCAGTTTTCAATTCACGATACATTATGCAAATCAAATCACTCGTTCTTGTAATCTGTTTCGCTATCCTCTCACAATCTTCAACATTGTCGCTGCTGTTCATATTGGAACACTACTTTATCAACGTATCGGAAATAACTGAGCATGTTACGATATTGCAAAATCATTAAATTCTTTTCTATAGTGACCATTTCATAATGCACTGTCTTTGTCAATCACTACAAATCCATATTTTTCTTGCCAGCAAGCGGTACACAATTTGCAGAAATTCTCAAATGACATGATAGAGTTTACATAATCGTTGTACACATGTTGTTTAAATATGTTAAAAACTATTTAAAATCGCGTTCGTCCGAAATATTAAATTCTCGGCCGCGATTCCCGTATCCGTTTGTGTACATGACACTGCGGAAGGTTAAGCGTTCGTCAAGTTTGTTGAACGTACAGACAATTTAAAACCGCGGCCGTTTACGTGTTTTTGTACGCAGACCTCACGCGAAGATTCGCTTCGCACCGGTTTAAACGGTATCGTGACGTCAGCGTCGAGAGAGAAAACCGTAATATATATTGAAAAGAGATCGACAGTTGAATTCGGCAGTGCCGCGTCGCGACAACATAGCGCGAGCGAGTCTTTGTCTGTCGATCCGCGACGATACTCGTAATTATTCACGAGCCGACTGCGAACGGGAGCGGATCCCTGAAGATCTCGCTCCTCAAGTACGTGCTCTAAAAATTTGGACTTTATACAAGAATTCTCACCGTTGCTGCGGTTTGAGTCTTCACAGAACAATCTACCTGTGAGGAAAGGGAGGTCGTAACCCACGCTGCGCGTGACGCGACCGCCTTCGCAAGGAAGGATTGTACGTTGCAGTCGTTGCCGCGACCGCGACGTAAGGGACTCAGGGTGCACCCACCCAGAATCCCTTTAAAGCTATACGGCTTCGGAGCCTCCCAAAGATCCTACCGTTGAATCGGTACCGACTCGTGGAGTGCTCTTCGTGCAAAGGTCACTGCGAACCCTCTCCAGAAATCCGTCGGTGTACGAGTCGACTGTACACCCTACGGAGGAGTTCGGGTTCAAAACGCCTCCCTTCCGTCACGCCGCCTACCATATACGGTCCCCGTGCAACACGGTCGCCGGGTAGGCTTTATAGTGCGGTTCGACCCGTTAGGGATTTTTTGCAAAGAACACTTACTGTCACGGTCCCCGATAAAAACGGTTGCCGTGCAGTAATTCTACAGTGTCGCAGGAAATCTCTTGGCACGACGTTCCTACGTCAACCCGTACGGAGAGCGTGCTCACGCGATCCACCCACTTGGAGCTTTACGACCTCCATTTGGTGACCCGTCCATGGCTAAACCGCCCCCGACAGATACGAGAGCATTTTCTTCTGTTCAGGGTAAAAGTCTTGCTGATAGTTTCAATAAATAACTATCAGCGAGCAATTAAAAATTACAGTCCACTGATCAACGCTAAACGACAGCTGATCTCCCCCTCCAAGCGCACCGATAGTCGTCAGGAGAGCTAGGCAAACAGCTGACGAGCGTGTGTTTACGATACGTGTACGCACGTATTTAATTTGATCGAACCTTTGTTACAGAAACCAAGGTCCAGCAAATTCAGGGCAACGCCGGTGAGGCCCCCCGCCCCCGGCCATAGGAAAATATATTTATATTTTTTATATTTTTATATTTTTTCTTTTTTTACATTTTTCAAAATTTTCTATTTTTTTTTGTTAAATAAACGGCTTGTCGCTACGCGACAAGCGAAAAAATAAATAATAAAACTGGTCAATTAACTTTCTCTACTATTTCCCTCGTCCGGACCCCGATTAGAACCCTCAGATTCTAACACATGTTTTAGATTTGTACCATCTTGTTTGAACATGATCAGCAGGCTCGTGTTGTCGCGTATCAGGTGCTCCGGTATCTTCGCATATGTTTGACAAAAATAGAAACAGTCAACGTCCGAGTGTCTACCCATTGCAAAGTATTCTCTTACCGCGTTTTGCTTATCACATGCCACATCATCAAAGATAAAAATGGGTTTTGGAAGTGCCTCTCTCGGCGGAACGACGTCGTTGTTATTCAAAAATGTAAAATAACCAATTTCGTCTATCGATGAGAATATGTTTTCTAGACATCGATATTTCGGTTGTTACAACAATTTCGAGTACACGTATACGTTTTCGAAACGAACGCCGTGCGAACTTTCTAACAAACTAATCAACACGTTCGATTTGCCGCAAATGATATCACGTCGGTTGCAGAGGTCGGCAGCATATTTCCATGTTTGCGTACTGTTTAAATATCGCGTTAATTCGACGTATTCTAAAGTAGAATAAAATTCGTCACCCGGTATTGTTTTTTCGGCGTATATAAAAGACCAGAGGTTCCTCGGTTATCGTGTCCGCTACGCGAAAACAGTACGGGATAGAAAAACTGTCGCACTCGGGTTTTTTCAAAACATCACGCAATCGACCACGTAACGCACAATTTCGAACAAAAGTTTCGACGCGCGCGTCAAGAGAAGGTACGACAATTTTAAATTGAGCAAAGACGGACTCAAAAAACGTCTACAGCGCCGCTTTTCGGAGGTTTCACCCCCCGAGCGACCATTTTGACTGTCCGTGCTCGTCCGTCACTCTTAATCTGGAACCGGCAGGGAGCACATGGGCATACGACCCCGCTCCACGGACATTCCATTACTCCCGAATAGTTACGAGTTACTCGAACTTTCGAAGAAATTGTAAACGAAAAGGAAGGAATCAATACGAGAACGAATTGTGAAACAATCCCTTACCATGAATCCTTCCGTAACCCGTTTACAATTCGAACCAAAGCAATCATAAACGTGGACAGAAAGCAATATGAGAACGGATTGTGAAACAATCCCTTACTGTGAACACTTCCACAACCCGTTTATAATTCAAAACAGATCAGGTCGGGCTGCGACCAGATTAACAAGACTGTAAACTCTCGTGGATTATAATACGAGATTTCTATTCAGCGGTGGCTATAATCCACAGCAGTCTGAAGACAGACATGTATCGCTGCAATCAGAGGTCGTGTCCGAGGTATCGAGTTTGATTCTCGAACCACCCTTGACTGTCGAACGGTTAAACCCCCACCCATAGGGGCCTTATTGGCGAATTCCTTGGATGGACTTGCCGTCCTCCAGTCGGTGTTCGGGACAACCTTTGAGTTCCCAGCATCCGGTAACCAGCTAGAGCGCGGTTCACTCATCGCCAGTGTGTACGGACACTGGTTGTAGAACACCGCTCAAATAGCGCCGTGGTGAACGTTCCTTAATTGTCAGTCGCTGCATGCGCCGTTAAGGTACTGCACCACACCGTGTCCGTACGCATTACAAGAACGGTGAGAACCTGAGCTGCAAACGAAAAATAATATTAAGAGTCAGTGTTTGTTGTTTGTACTGAAAAGAAAATAAACAGCTTCGTCGACAATTCGACGAAGCGAAAAATAAATTAAACGTGCAATTATTACTTTTTCTAACGCCCTTTCCCTCGTGATCCGGACCTCCGTTAGACGAGGTATTCAAATAAAATATTTGAATTCTCCCTAATCTAACACATACCTCTTTCTCAGACTGTGTCTTTTTGTCTACATTAGTTACTTTAATCATAGGTAATTGGCGTACGAACTACATATTTTATCGGCATTATACAAATGAAGATACTTTCGAGAGAGTTTATATTCAAATATAACCTGTCGAGTCAGCGGAACGCACATTGACAGTCCACTACCATTGATAAGCAACTGTGGCGAATGTCAACAAAATTTTGGAAGGTCTATTATCCTACCCAATCTCGGGGAAAAAGCTGCTGCTACAACCATTTGGACGGCTATGAAGGCCAAGACAAAATTTGGTATGGGTTTGAAAAAGAAAAAAAAGAGTGCCGCGAAGAAGTGAATACTTCCAACGACGAAACGTGGTGGTATCCTACCGATTTTGCCATTATTGGGGTTTCTCGGCTCATTGGTCGGAGGGGCGGCAGGAGTCGTAACCACAAACGTACAACTGCAGCAACTGGTAAAGCGTATGCGTATTCCATATTTCAGAGGTATTTTTATGCGCAATACGTTACCAACAGATGGGGTACACAGGAACGAGAGCGGAATTGTAGATTTGGATACTGTTGAGGGACCAGGTACTCATTGGGTGGCGTACGCGAAACGGGGAACATACGCCATATATTTTGGTAGTTTTGGCAATCTCCAACCGCCGAGGGAACTGATACAATATTTGAAGAATAGTGTAATCGAGTATAATCACATGCTTTGTTAGCGCTATAATCAAAGCAATTGTAGACAGCTGTGTTTACAGTTTCTGCAGACGGTTGACAATCAATTTAAGGGCAGTCATTGCACACTTTAACTCCAGCATCCGCTTGAACATGTCGCTGACGTTAAGGCTCACCGGGCAAAGTAGCATTCTCGCAGTAAGCTATTTTCCAGCCATCGATTTGAGCAATGGTGATTACGAGCTCGGTCTTATGGTCTTTGAAACTTATTACACGATACCGAATATAAATTTGTCAAATAATAAATTTTACTACGATAACGATGATAAGGAAATCATTATTCCCGAGGGATCTTATGAGCCGGACGATATTCACATGTATTTGCCACGATCGTTTTCACGGGGTAATAAAGGGAACCTTGAAACTTAGAACTAACAACAATACGATGAAGAACGAAATCAAGTGTTATTACAGCATAAATTTTACCAAACCCAATACTATTGGCTCGTTGCTAGGTGTTTCGACGAATCGGGTATTACAATCGCGAAAATGGCACGACTCAGATGCGTCAATCAATATAATGACCGTAAATATTATTCGCATTGAAAGCAACGTGACGGCTGGTGCTTACAGCAATAACAAGTGTGCGCACACGATACATGAGTTTTCACCTACCGTTCCACCTGGATATAAGATATCGGAAAGACCAGCACAGATCATTTACCTACCGATCACTGCACGAAGCATTTCGGATTTGACGATTCGCATTGTGGATCAAGACGGTCAATTGCTCGATTTTCGAGGGGAATAGATCACCGTTTGACTGCATGTGCGGAGACAACGACTGTAGTGGGAGATGCTTGTGCTGAACGAAGGGGAGCAAGTGAAATAGACGACGCGCGAAAATAAAGAGAAGACAATTCAATCGCTTGCACACCACACTGTATCGAATATTGACTGTCTAAAACCATCAGGCGAGAAGATAATTCGATCACCCACGAAACTCACTGCATCGAATGTTGAATTTCTGAAATCGTTGGGTTTTATTATACGAAATGGCTAATATTTTATACATTGGAAGCGAACCGATCTTTGACGACAGCATCGTCAAGATTGAGACTCACACGTACAACCCATACGCCAACACAATGTTTGGACACAACGATGAGATACGAGTACCTATACAACAGCAGGATTTATACACGTTACCATGTGAGAACTTTCTATACGTTGAAGGAAGATTCACAGTAAAGAAGTCAAACAAGGAGTTGGATGCATTCCTCGGAAATAATTGTGTCGCGTTTATGTTTGATGAAATTCGATATAAACTCAATGGTGTGGAGATCGATCGTAACAGAAACGTTGAAATAACAAGTACCATCAATACTTTGTGTCCTCAACATATGACAAATCGTTAATTTTACGGAATGCTGGATGGGTCGTACAGTCAAACATACCGACAGGTTACTTTAACTTTTGTATACCGTTCAACATGCTGTTGGGCTTTTGCGAAAATTACAAGCGTACAGTAGTCAATGCTCGTCATGAACTCATTCTCATACGCACGCGCAGTGATAACAATTGCATCCTTGCAAATTCCGTGCTGGAGCCGGAGATCGAATTATTAAAGATACAGTGACGAATGTTTCGCATTATACTGAATGATACGAATAAACTATCGATGTTGCGAATTTTGGAAAGCGGGCAATACCTAAGCATGAGTTTTCGTTCGCGGGACCTGTACGAGTACCAATTATTGCAAAGTCCTACAAAACATTCATGGGCCGTTAAAATTGCAATTCAGCTGAAGAAACCGCCATTTTTGCGGTGCAGACTGATCGAAAGAACATCATGCCTAGAGATGCGAGCAACTTCGATGAATGTAACTTGACCAACGTGAAACTTTATCTAAACTCTAACTTTTATCCGTACGATGGCTTGAATCTTGATTTTGATAAAAACAGATGTGCTATTCTTTTTGATATGTATGCACGTTTTCGTAAAGCTTATTACGGATGCGACTGTTACGAAACACTTTGCAACAGAGTGAACTTTTCGTTGTATGGACCGTTTGCAGTCATCGATTGCTCATGACAGAACGAATCAATCAAGAGCGCCACCGTAGATGTGCGAATAGAATTTGATTGTAAAGAAAACGTGTCAACAAATACCACCGCGTGTCTTATTTTGCATGATCGCGTCGTCAAATAATTTTTTTTTTTTTTTTTTGTACGTGGGGAAATCTTCATGGACACCCGCGCACCCACCCAAAGGGAGGGCTGGCGGGTAGTGCGGTACTCTTACCGACTAAAACCCCACGGTGACCATCCTCAGATGCCTGGCGAGGGACCGGGAACTCTAGTGAGACATCACAGAGACCCACCGCATTCCCACACAACCGTAGGCGTCTGGTCACCAGCTCCCGCGGCCATGTGAAATGGGACTAAGCCGCCGGCCACGTGGCCACGTTGGCCGCAGGACTCATCCGCAGCCAACTGGCCAACCTGTGGCCTTAGGTAAAACCCGCGGCAAATATCCCATGCCCCAGGCCTCTCACATACACATTCATACACGCAACACATTCATACCGGTGTTTGGTCCAAGAGAGCTTTCGCTCCGACCTCCGGGATGCCATGCGAGGATCCGACCACCAGCCTTCTCAGGTTAATAACCTCATCCCCGCATCCCATCTCAGCAGCTACCCCTATCCGCCACCTGGGGACGCGCCACGTAGGGGTTCACCTCCCCTGCCGCCTGGATAACCAAACGGGTGCGTGGGGGCGTCGTCGAATACTGTCCACTGTCTAACGTTGTACGCAAAATCACATAAACTATAGCATCAGTAATGTTTGTAATATACAGGGTATTCGACCACCCGTGGGAAAAATTTTAATGGGAAATTGCAGAGGCCAAAATAAGACGAAAATCAAAAATACTAATTTGTTGATGGAGGCTTCGTTAAAAAGTTATTAACGTTTAAATTTCCGACCGTACTGAATTTTTTTTTTCTAGAAACTCGGTAGGATTTCGGGGGTAGATCTATTCACCAGAAATTATTGTAATTGACCCCCGCAACCGAACATAATTTTTCCAGTACGATTTGAAATTTTTCTTTTTTGTTGAAAAATTTAGGCACCTTCTTGAAAACGCGTAGGATTTCGGAGGTATGTGTAATAACCAAAAATGGTTGTAATTGCGGGGATAGGTGCTTGCACTCTCGTGTTATAAAAAATGGAGCTCGTATAAGCTACGTATCGCTTGTATAAAACCTCGCGCCACTAAATCTGTCTTCGGCGAGCAAGACACGAGTCCCCGAATCCAGCCGGTGGCCCGGTCTTAATATCCGCGCGGCGCATAATTAATTGCGGGAAGGCGCGGACACCTAGCGGCGGCGCGGTGAACCACCGGTCGCGGAGACTCAGTCGCGACGGCGATCAGTTCGCGGCCCGGGTGGGGATATACGCGTTACAAAAGTTTCAAAGATATTGTCACGATGGAACTGACGTTTGTTGATATACAAGAGTTTATTGACAACACTGCGTTTGTTGTAAAGGAAGTGGCGGTGTCGAAAAAGGTTCTTGCACATTATATCTTCCAAGGTCCATATTCTTGGAATGTACTGTCCGCAGCCGATAAATCGCGGGCTATTTGGGCGACGAAAAACCACCATGGGTTCGACTGGGGACGATCGAGAAGGTACCAGTACCATTTCACACCTTGGACATCGACCACGTGGGACCGTTTGAGACAAGCAAAAAGGGGAATAAGTATTTGCTTGTGATGGTGGATGCATTTACGAAATTTACCATCGTGGAACCTGTGAAGAACCAGAAGACTCGACATACCGAACGAGTATTGTTGAATTTAATATACTTGTTTGGTGTGCCAACACGGATAATCAGCGATCGAGAAACAAGTTTTACCTCAAGAAAATTCGCAACGTTATGTGTAACGTACGGAATTAAGCACGTGCTCAATGCAGTGGCTACACTAAGGGCAAACGGACAAATTGAACGATATAACAAAACCATCGTCGATGCCCTAGCGACAAGTGCAGCAGGTAAAGACCCTCGAAATTGGGATACACAGATAAAGAAGGTGCAAAATGCGATCAACACAATGCATAATAAGAGCATTAATACCACATCGATGAAAGCGTTAATCGGATATGATACCAAGGCAGTGGCGGACGGAGCGCTATTGAACGCCATACGAGAAGAAATGGATCGACTGGATTTGAACGTGTTGCGTGAAGATATCAGCAGGTACATTTCCACGGAACAGAAGGCGCAAAAGGAGCGTTACGATCGTATGCGAAAAGAAGCTCGCAGGTACGCCGTCGATGAGTTGGTGTTGGTGCAAGTAACCAGTGACCCTGCGACAGGTCGGAAATTGTTGGCAAAATACAAAGGGCCATTCCGAATACGTACCGTATTACCTAACGACAGGTATGAGGTCGAATATCTGAGAGAAGGGATACGGCGACTATGAACAGTCGTTGCAGCCGACAAGATCAAGCCGTGGATTACCATCCAAGGGGATGACCACGATGCATGATTTGGGAGCTGGTGCATGCATCCTTTATGTTAATTTAAAGTATCGTTGATTTTAGTACGGATAGTTGTCCGTTAACGATCGACTATCACATGAGTTGGAACTCAATCTCACATTTGTTTGAGTTTGTTCACAGAAAGACCAAAGCGAATCAAAAGCGTAATGCTTTTGGTAAGCACAACGAAGGGACGTTTTGCCCGACGACCAGACAAGATCCCAACGAATACGGGGTACAAAGGGAGACCATGGTTTCGAAGGAAATCGACGAAGAGAAAAGGACACAAAGTGTGTCAAAGGGTCCAAAGGGGACCATGGTTTCGAAGGAAATCATCAAAGAGTAAAGGACACAACGTGTGTCAAGGTTGCTGAGCATGGGTGCGAGCACCCTAGGCAATAAGTAGACCAACATCGAACCGGACGGACACGACGTGTGTCTTAGGTAGGGGGATGGCGGTCTACTGATGCAAAGTGCATCAATTAAGGGATACGATGGTATCCATAGTTGATCGTGAGTGGCCACGGTGTCATGTCACAACAACACCCAATATCAACATCAAGAGTATTTATATTGTAAAGTCTGACGGTAGACTAGATTGTCAGTATGGCCGAATGTTAGAAACGTAGAAATAAATAAATGCCTGAAGCAGGCCGTGTACTTCTCCTTGGCGCGTTTCCTCCTCTTAAAGGAGGATCGGCCAAGACACTTGGAAAAAGGAGGACCGTACTGTCAAGGGTGCCCTCAGGACCCTGGTTTTCTGTTAGAGTACAGAAGTGTATTGGCTTTTGCCGCAAGTAGATATAAAATACAGTTTTAGAAAGTCCATCCCGTGTTGATTTTATTAAAACGCCCGACCGCTATCCCGACCGTAATAGCATCTTTCTTACATGTATGATCGCGTATGGGTGATTTTTGTTCACAACATTGTGTATTGGAACTGGCATTCACATTCTACGGCTGTTGATAACGTCGGTAAGTAGAATTTTTCATGCTGCGTGAGAACCACTAGCACTGGCCTGCCGCAACCTTCCGCGCGTAAGCAGCTGTACGCGAATTGTCATTCTACAGGCGAAACTTTAAATGTTAATAATTTTGTAACAAAGCCTCCATCAACTAGTTGGTATTCTTAATTTTCGTTTTATTTTGGCCTCTAGAATCCCTCATGTAAATTTTAACCAGGGATGGCTGAACACCCTGTATGTATACTTTTATAATACGTATTAAAATTATACAACTGGTGACTGAATATTTAAATTATACAAACTGGTGGTTGAAATACCGGAAATAAAATAAATGTATCTTTTTTTAATAAATGTACATTTTTTTAAAGCAATTTACATCATTTAAAAAAAGACATCTAATTTCTTTCCCCTCCTTTGTAGCAATTTTTATAAAAATTATGAACTTTCAGAATACATCTTAAAAATCTTTAAAAAAATGTATTTTAAATTATACAAATGGTGGTTGAAATACCAGAAATAAATGTATCTTTTTTAAAGCAATTTTACATCATTTTAAAAAAGACATCTAATTTCTTTCCTCTTCTTCATAGCAATTTTATAAAATTATGAACTTTCAGAATACATCTTAAAAAAATCTTTTAACGTTTTGGTAAGCTTTGGAAAAATAATTTATACAAGTTAATGAGCAATGCGATGTTTGGTAAAACTATGGCAAATATATGCAATCATGTCGATATAAAATTAGTAACAAATTGGGGGAGATGTGGTGTGGAGACACTGATCACAATACCTTGTATATAAATTTATTATATACTGTAACGATTAATACCATTATTGTTTAAATATGTTTAAGCTATTTAAAATCGCGTTCGTCCGGAAAAATAAATTCTCGGCCGCGATTCCCGTATCCGTTTGTGTACGTGACACTGCGGAAAGTTAAGCGTTCGTCGAGTTCTTTCGACGTACGGACAATTTAACCCGCGGCCGTTTACGTATTTTTGTACGCCGACCTCACGCAAAGATTCGCTTCAAACACCGATTTAAACGGTATCGTGACGACGGCGTCGAGAAGGAGAACCGTAATATACAGAGTGGGGCATTTTAAACAGGCCACCTGAATAACTCGCTTGTTTTTGAAAATAGGAGAAAATGCATTAGATCAAACTTACTTGGTATCGGGGGGCTCATAATCTGGTATTACCAATTTTTCTGTAGGTGGAGGCGTCAAGGAGATACGAAGGTCAACTCTGTTTTTTTAAATGGAACAGTATATTTTTTTTACTTACATTCTGACAGTGTTTCAAGGCGAATACAATGACATATTATTAAGGTCATTCAAGGCCACCCAAAGTCAACTGCAATAGAAAATAAATTGTCTCAAAGCTCTCTTCGAACACTTGGATACTTTGATACTGCTACTACAAGTGTTCAAAATGGCGACCTTGAACATGGATACATAGTCTAAATTGTTGCAGTACTGATGATACTGCCTGGTAAATTTCATTTGTATCTATTACAGAGCAAGCTCTTCTTATATGTTCTTGCATGTCAAGTTTGGTAGTTGATTTTTCGCGGTACACTTCTGTGTTTAATTTTCCCCACAAATAAAAATCGAAAGGTGTCAGGTCTGGGTATCGTGCCGGCCATTGTTACTTTTTGATCGACCTATCCAACAATCTCCAAATTTTCTATTTAGAAATTCTGTAACATTGCGTGCTGTATGAGCAGGACATCCGTCTTGCTGGAACCACATGGATTGTCGTATGCCCAGTGAAGTGTCTTCTAACAATTCTGGCAAAACGTCTTCTAAGATTCTCAGGTACTTACTACTATTTAGCGTGCCATCAATAAAATATGGACCAATTATTTTATTATGAAGAAGGCCGCACCAGACGTTTACAAACCAAGGTCTTTGTTTGTCGACTTCTCTCAACCATCGTGGATTATCTACTGACCAGTAGTGCATGTTATGACGGTTAATTGCTCCATGGTTTGTAAATGTGGCCTCATCGGTAAATAACAGTTTACTCAAGAACATTTCATCATCTTGTAGTTTTCGTAAGCCCCATTCACAAAATTATTAACGTTTTGTATAACTATTTTCAGTTAATTGTTGATGAAGTGATATGTCTAACGGATGAAATTTGTTAATGTGTAATATTCGGAAAATACTTCGTCGACTGATCCCATTTTCGCGTTCCAGTTGTCTTATACTAACATGTGGATCTCGTATTACAGCTGCTACAATATTTGTCGAGTTTCCATCATCAGTTGCTCGTTTGGCAAGATTATGTGTTTTGTTATCCACAGTTCCAGTTTCTTGGAACTTTTTTATAAAGTTTGTAAAGACAGAAAGTGAAGGTCTATTATTACGATCGGTAAATCTTTCACCATACACACGTACCGCTTCCCTCATAATTCTATGACATTCACCAAAAATAAGAACCATTTCTACTTTCTCTGCTATCGTGTAACGCATTTTAGAAAACTGAACACTTAGACTGAATAAAGCTGTATTCTAGTCAGTAATCAAATTACCAATAATGTTCGAGGATACAGATAAGCGTACAATGTGATTGAATGTTTGTTTATCTTTTGTGACCCGTGTCACGTAATACACACTCGTGATACACAAGTATTCGAAAAGTACTCTGAGACAATTTATTTTCTATTGCAGTTGACTTTGGGTGACCTTGAATGACCTTAATAATATGTCATTGTATTCGCCTTGAAACACTATCAGAATGTAAGTAAAAAAAATATACTGTTCCATTTAAAAAAACAGAGTTGACCTTCGTATCTCCTTGACGCTTCCACCTACAGAAAAATTGATAATACCAGATTATGAGCCCCCCGATACCAAGTAAGTTTGGTCTAATGCATTTTCTCTTATCTTCAAAAATAAGCGAGTTATTCAGGTAACCTGTTTAAAATGCCCCACCCAGTACATTCAAAATAGATCGACAGTTGGATTCGGCAGCGCCACGTCGCGACGACGATGCGCGACCGAGCCTTTGCCTGACGATCCTCGACAAAACGCGTAATTATTCACGAGCCAACTACCAACGAGAGTGGATCCCAGCCGATCTCGCTACTTAAGTACGCGCTCAATAGAAAATTAAATTTGGACTTGATAAAAGAATTCTCATCGTTGCTGCGATTTGAGATTTCAAAGAACAATCGACCTGCTACAAAAAGGAGGTCGTAATAGCACGCTGCGCGTGACGCGACCGCCGTCGCCAGGAAAAGATTGTACTTGCAGTCGTTGCTGCGACCGCGATGTAAGGGACTCAGGGTGTACACACCCAGAATCCCTTTAAAGCTATACGGCTTCGGAGCCTCTCAAAGGTCCTACCGTTGAATCAGTACCACCTCGTGGAGTACTCTCCGTGCAAAGGCCACTGCGAATCCTACGAAAACCTGGCGGTGTACGAGTCGACCGTACACCCTATGGAGGAGTTCGGGTTCAAAGCGCCTTCCTTCCGTCACGCCGCCTACCAAATACGGTCCCCGTGCAACACGGTCGCCGGGTAGGCTTTATAGTGCGGTTGGACCCGCGAGGGATTTTTTGCAAAGGACACTTTACTGTCACGGTCCCCGGTAGAAACGGTCGCCGTGCAGTAATTTTACAGTGACGCTGGAAATCACCTCGCACGACGTTCCTACGTCACCCGCACGGAGAGCGTGCTCACGGGATCCACCCATTTGGAGCTTTACGACCTCCATTTGGTGACCCGTCCGTGGCTAAGTCGCCCCCGACAGATACGAGTGAATTCTCTTCTGTTCAGGGTAAAAGTCTCGCTGATAATTTCAATAAATAATTATCAGCGAACAAGTACAAATTTACAGTCCACTGATTCACGTTAAACGACAGCTGATTACCCCCTCCCAGCGCACCGATAGTCGCTAGGAGAGCGAGGCGAACAGCTGACGAGCGTGTTTACGATACGTGTACGCACGTATTTAATCTGAACGAACCTTTGTTACAGCAACCAAGGTCCATCCCAACCGGGGCAACGCCGGTGAAGCCACACCCCCGGCTGGATTATAAAATAATTCTTTTTTTTGTAATTTATATTTTTTTTTGTTAAATTTAAATAAAAGGCTTGTCGCAAAGCGACGAGCGAAAATTACAAAATAAAAAACTTATCAATCACTTTCCCTAGTATTTCCCTCGTCCGGACCCCGGTTAGAACCCTTAGTTTCTAACAAAAATAAATACGGACATCGCGGCCGAGTTTCTACGTCTTGGTCTCATGCGATATTTAAACACTTTTATAGCGGCATAATTTACAATGAACACTTGTAAATTACTTGATTCATTAAGAATATATTTAATTTCATTATTAAATCAGAGTTACTCAACTTCTTTAACCCATTATCACATAAAACAATTACTAGTTAAACATTTCCACAATAATATAACTTTAACGCTCGGGTCATATTATAATTAATAATTTAAAGTTACGAGGTCAACTGACACATCCTAAATCCAAATACGAAAACGAATTCTTACAACCTAGTGGCTCCTCGATTTCGCATCGAGTTCGTCCACGCAATCTATTACCATCCTAGCGGCTCCCCGATGACGCATCAGGTTCGTCCGCATCCTACAGCTCCCTGATTTCGCATCAGGTCTGTCTTTTTTTTTGTACGTGGGGAAATCTTCATGGACACCCACAGGCCCACCAGAGAAGAGGGCTGGCGGGTAGTGCCGGACTCTTACCGGCTAAAACCCCTACGGTGACTATCCTCAGACGCTTGGCGGGGGACGGGAACTCTAATGAGACATCACAGAGTCCCCCGCCGCGTCGTACCTCTTCAGGCCCCTCCCGGTGGAAGGCACTCCACCCACCGCATTCCCACTCAACCGCAGGCGCCTGGTCACCGGCGCCCGCGACCCCGTGACATGGGACTAAGCCGCCGGCCGGGTGGCCACGTTGGCCGCAGGACTTATCCGCAACCAACTGGTCAACCTGCAGCCTTAGTAGTGCGCGGCAAATATCACATGCTCCGGGCCACTCACACACACAGTCACACACGCAAAGCATTCATACTGGTGTTTGGGCCGCGGGAACTTCCTCTCCGACCTCCGGGATCCCATGCGAGGATGCGGCCACCAGCCTTCTCAAGTTGATGACCTCATTCCCGCATCCCCTAAACGCCACCTGGGGACGCGCCACGTAGGGGTTCACCTCCCCTGCCGCGTGGACAACCACACGGGTGCGTGGGCATCAGATTCGTCTGTGATTTATCCAACCTCCTAGTAGCTCCTCGATTACGCATCGAGTTCGTCTGGGTGTATTTCAAACTCCTAGCAGCTCTCCGATTTCGCATTGAGTTCGTCTGCGCCGTCTTATCCTAGTGACTCCCCGATTTCGCATCGGGTTCGTTCACGACATTTCACCGTTCTACGGCTCCCTGGTTTCGCACCAGGTTCCTTCTTTTGTGACTTCTTCCTACAGGTTCCCTGATTTCGCTTCAGAATTCGTCCTCGTTGCCAACAATCCTTGCAGCTCACCGATTTCGCATCGGATTTGCCCGTGCACCTTACTAATAACCTGATACCATATTCCATAATCTCACTCGCACTAGCAGGCCACGCACGCTGCACGGCTCTGACTCGTAACAATGTGAAAAATTAAAAACGCAAAGAATGTTAAGTCAACAAACCGAAAATACATTGGCAATAGAAGTTGTGACAAAATACTGGAACAGACGAAATGTACCATTTAACGTGGTATCTCCAACAGATGTTCTCGATTTCCCAGAGATGCCAGTGTATTCTACTTATTGGATCGCATCAGCTATCACAAGCAGTTTCGTATTTAGCAGAAATAATAAAAGCAAGAGAGAGAGTGAGAAAGAAAGAGAGAGAGAGAGTGAGAAAGAAAGAAAGAGAGAGAGAGAGAGAGAGAGAGAGAGGGAGAGAGAGAGGGAGAGAGAGAGAGAGCGCTTACTCTCTTTGACTGTAGCTAAACTTTCCCTACGCTAAGTATTTTCCAGTCTGTTATAGAGACGCGTTACGCTCAGTCTGTTATAGACGCGTTCAAGCCCAGTCGCTACCCACAGTCTAGTAAAGAGGTAGTCGAATTCATAAAGTTCAATCCGTTAAACATTAACCTACGTGTGGCTACGTGTTACCCCCACACTCGCGAATAAAAGCATTAATAATTGTTGGGTAGATTGTCGGGTTTGTTATTTGACCCCCCAGCCCCCTCACATATTGATACAAGATATTATTTTCTACGCGATCTAAAAGAAAAAGTTATGATCAAACTAGTATATTGTAAAACTCAAAATATGCCTATAGATCTTCTTATGAAGCCACTAGGACCAGCCAAAATTAAACAGTTGTCAGGTGACTGTGGATTAATAATCCGCGATTTTTAGCAACATTGCCATCTATCCATCTCTAAAGTAACAAGGTTGATTATGGTGGGGCAACTGAGGATAATTGTTCACACGATTTCATATCACCAATTACTCTTATTCTGTCTGTAAACGTACAAACGAATATATCCATTGCGTATAGTGCAAAAGTAGAAGATCGTTTACCAGAACCTATTCTCACTGAATATCTAACAGAAACAAATGAATGTAATGAAACGAATAAAATAAATGAGTCGCGTAGCCAAACGGGCGAAATGAATAAGATGAATGAGTTGCGTAGTAAAATCTATTATATATCAATATTATATATTATTATATCAATCGATTATACAATAATTGCCAAACACGTAAATTATATTATACGGCCACTAAGCCAGCTAATAATAGGGTTAGTGAGATTAGGGAAATACTAAGGTAGGAACACTTCAATGCTGAAGAGCAGAATTCCGTTAATGAGCTGTTACGCGAAAGCAGCGATTTATTTCATTTACTACGTGATAGGCTAACACCGACGTCTCATGTAAAACATAGAATCCCGACGACGGACGATCTACCATTGAATGTTAAACAAGATAGGTATCCGCTAATCCATAAGAATGAAATAGACACGTAAGTTAACACTGGAACTACCACACCAGTCAAAATGACTAGTTTGATAACTTTATTTTAAAATTTCTACTTCATGTTATATTTTTTCTCCGCATTGATGTACTGTCTTTTGCAGGGATAGCTAAAGGAATAATATAATAAACTTTAATTTTGTTTTATTCATTTAAAATAAAAGTAATTTTGTATTATGGCTACTTATTTAAATGAAATTGACTGGTACTGGTCAAAGTGTAAAAAAGGGTTCTATAATTTGTTTACCGAAACCGGATTCGTTTATTTTCAATGGGGTATTAGATATCTAAATAAGTTTATGGATGCCACATTATGTAACTGTCCCACGCCACGCCTTGTCTGGCGCCAAAACATAAACATAGGCGTAACGTAACGTAAAGATAGTGATAGGAGTAGCTGCGCTTGCCGTTGCACATGGTCATTCTGTAGAGCACAGTCGTTGGAATAAGACCTGATTTCTCATTTTATAAAGCAATATTTTTCAAGCCTTCAAAATGAGTTTGAAAGTATCCGAATTGTTGCAAAAACTGAAAAGGATACCAATGGAATGCTCTGATATCGAGGATAGTAAATTCTCTGAATGTGAAGGAAGTGAACCAAGGGGAAAAAAATTGAAAAGGTATAGCCGAAGAAGGGGGTCAAATGTGCCCTTGAACCAAATTTATCATATGATGGATCCATCAATAGAGCATCAGAATCAAACATTCTGTGCCAAGTTTCAACCCTCTATCTTGTTCGGAAGGGTAATTATAGGGAAAATCCGGATTATCGAATTTGTGCCTATTTTCCGTATTTAATCGAGTACGAAAATTACGTAAAAAACCGGGTACATTGTGGTTATCGAGATATGTGTCCGATTTTTTCGGCATTTTTCGCGTGAAAAAACTACTTATACTTTGAATTTTTATATTACCTATAATGGATAATCATATTTTATGGTTTTAAACAATTCTATGTTGAGTAGAACGGCGTATAAAATAGAAAAACAAATAAAGTCACCAAATTATAGGTGCTATGTGCGTTACATTCCGCGGAATTAGCAGTAATTCTAAAAGGTTTGATGGTGCAACGAGTAACATGCTTGACTATGAATACGCTGCGCAAACTTTTTGACGCTGGTTCGCGCCCCGTTTAAAGCACATCTTTTGTTTACTTTATTAATTATATTTTTTTTCGATTTTGAACTATATGACAATGAAAATCTATCTAAAATATTTAAAAAATATTTTTACCCAAAATATACACAACAACAATTATGGAGCAGTTTCTATTCCATCGAAAAAATTCAGGGACATAAACAATGACAATACGTATTTACAGTAATTATATAACTTCTTTTCTTTGCCGATTTTTGTCGATTGCCTAGTGGACGGGGATGCAAGTGGAGGTTGTAAGGCTCCAAATGTACTTTTCCCGTGAGTATGCCCGCGGAGTCTATGCTTCGAGTCACACTGCATTGCAACGGCACGACCATGGATCTGCAGCTTCTCTTGCACGTTCCAACAGATGACCTATTGCCCGAGAGTTGCACTGCGAAACCTGACAACACGTTGTTCACTGCACGAATGCACCACTTGACGTAATTCGTAGCAGTATTTTGAACTACGTGGGGCCCTGACCCACGACTCCGTTACCTCTCCGCACAGGTGCTCCTCTAAACGTTACACCGGCGGGATCTGTAGAAGTAAGGAGGTGAAGACCGAATGTGAGACGTCCTAAGTGGACGTCGACCTGACTACAGTGAGCCCACCACGTAGGTGCCTTCCTTCGGTGTTTCCTCAGCCGAATGGCAATCACAAAGAAGTTTGGACGTTATCCGCCGACTTCTTTGTGTCTCAAGCGTTTATACGCTTGAAACGACCCGTCAATCCCGCACAAGGGGGGTCGAGCACCTTATTGGTGTATTCTCGATCCCTCAAGAATTGGCAGTATTGAAATAATGGAAGCTCGATTGGGAATTTCCCGAACGAGGCTTCTGGATGCACTTGTACGAATCGGAATTCGATTTGTTTGTCAAGCACAGTGTGAATTAATTTCTACACTTTTTCGAGCTTTCCGAATTCTCAACTGTGCGAGGTCTATCTGTGGATCCGCACCAGACTGAACATCTACTCGGTGCACCCGGTTTATTACAGTCTGTTTGCTTTTTCTCAAAAGAATATTTCCTTTCGACTCGCGCTTCATTTCTGTACGGACACGATCGGGAGCCGATGTGTCTATGACAGAAGTCGTCGTAAGACTGCGGACTGACAGCCAAAGACGTCGTCGTGGTACTCTAATTAGTCGGTCCGCGGCGTTGTCTAAATTTCGGCAGTCTATCTTTGTCTAATTATCAGCGCGCTACTCTCTCACGGTACTGACGTCATCAACACCGTTAGCACACTCATATCGAAGGTAATGAGCCGTTACCGATGCCAGAAAAACTAGTAATAAACGCATTTTTCTGACACTGCTCGCTGTACAAATTCTCTTACAGATAATCTCCTGATTATTGTACGCTAACAGGATTAACGGTAATTGCGGTCGAGGATAATCGCTCGGCATTATGCAATCTTTAAACAATGTATATGTATCGGAATAATTAAAAAAACTACGAGACATATAATCATCATTATCCGGGAGCTGATCACGCTCAAAATATAATCAGACGTTGAAACGAGAACATAAAACTTAAATGTAAAGTTTCATTGAAATTCATTCAGCCGTTTAGACGCAATCACGTTAATAGTATAGGAACAAAAAAAATTTCTTGTTTTTTAATAGCCACAATATAATCAGAGGTCTTAAAACGTGTATTTCCGCTAAAAAAAACTTTTCGAAATTTTTTTTTCATTATGGTACTTTCTTTATACCTTACATAGCTTGGAAAGTAAAAATGATGGGGCAGTCGAGACTTGGAATATTTCAGTATTTCAGCTGTTACAAGAGCAATAAGGAAAGACTCACACTAGCGTTCTTTATCAATTTCCTGAAGTTGTGCGAAGTGCCGAGCTTACGTATGTACAGGTAGCTCGTGCGGTAGTATATGCCTCCTATCCCCACCACTTTGTTAGACGCTAAGGAAGTTCGTCGTCACTATTGCCGATTTCGATGCACTCAATTATGCCCGATCTGGTCACACTGCCCTGGAGTAGCGGTAAACTTGCCGATTTCTCCAAGTTAGGAGCTCCACGAGCAGGAGACACGCCAGAGTAGTCGCCGCTTCGTAGGAGGTGGTGCATGTTTAAATATTGCGTTAATTCGTTAATACGGAAACATCGGTTAAATTATCGCGTGATCGACAGAAAAACGGGACATTTCTTATACGGTGTTATTCTTAGTTTACGCGACATTCCAGAGCCTTCTCTGCGGTGTAATACGTTTCGGGAGCAATACCATGTAGAAAAACTCCAAATTTACTTTCGATAACAGTCACGCGATCGGCCCAGTAACGGTTTCTACAGAACAGGTGTTACTACGCCGAAATTAAAGAGAAGATATGACATTAATAAGAGACAGACAGCGCCACGAGACGACAATTTCCTCTCTCGTGGCCACGGTTAAGAGTCTGTCTCATAGTCACTTGTTATCTGGTCCTCGACGAGTTCGGACCTCCAAAGCTGACCTCATCCAACATCGCGGATCGATATATACGATCAGTTGGATTCATCTAACTTCTCGTCGAACCACGAAAACGACGCTGTACAAAATCTAAACTGCTGAGGGTTCAAAAGAATCATGCCAACTTCTTTAACCCATCATTATATAAAGAGATTATTATTAGTTACACGTTCTCACAATAATATAACCTTACCGCTCGGGTTATATTATATTTAATAATTAAAAGTTACGAGGTCAAATAGCATATCCTAAATCCAAATACAAATTCTTACAACCTAGTAGCTCCCCAATTTAGCATCGAGTTCGTCCACGCAATCTATTACCATCCTAGCGACTCCCCGATTTCACATCAGGTTCGTCCGCATCCTACAGCTCCCTGATTTCGCATCAGATTCGTCTTTTTTTTTGTGTACTTGGGGAAATCCTCATAGACACCCGCGGGCCCACCCGAAGAGCGGACCGGCGGGTAGTGCCGGACTCTTACCGGCTAAAACCCCACGGTGACCATCCTCAGACGCCTGGCGAGGGACCGGGAACTCTAATGAGACATCATAGAGTCCCCCGCCACGTCGTGCCATTTCAGGCCCCTCCCGGTGGGATGCATTCCTCCCACCGCATTCTCACTCAACCGCAGGCGCTTGGTCATCAGCGCCCGCGGCCCCGTGACATGGGACTAACTCGCCGGCCGCGTGGCCACGTTGGCCGCAGGGCTCATCCGCAACCAACTGGCCAACCTGCAGCCTTAGGTAAAACCCGCAGCAAATATCCCATGCTCCAGTCCACCCACACACACATTCACACACGCAACACATTCATACCGGTGTTTGGGCCGCGGGAGCTTCCACTCCGACCTCCGGGATGCCATGCGAAGACGCGGCCATCAACCTTCTCAGGTCGATGACCCCATCCCCGCATTCCATCCCAGCGGCTGCTCCTAACCGCCACCTGGGGACGCGCCACGTAGGAGTTCACTTCCCCTGCCGCCTGGACAATCAAACGGGTGCGTGGTGCTCAAGAACCCTGGGACCCTACCATCCGGAACTGGAGGTCACCCCCGAGGAGATGGGCTGGGTTGTTCGGCGGATGAAGGTTCGGAGCGTGGCTTCAGGTCCCGAAGGGGTGCCCGGCCAGGTTTTGGTCCCTTTTTTGGGCCCTTGACGTCCTGAGCCTGCGGTTCGGGAGGCTACCAAGCGGTTGCCTTCGCCGAGGGGTATTCCCCTCGCCCTGGAAGGCGGCGCGGCTGGTCCTTCTCCGGAAGGTGGAACAGTGTGGCCAGATTGGGCATAATTAAGTGCATCGAAATCGGCAATAGTGACAACGAACTTCCTTAGCGTCTAACGGATTGATGGGAATAGCAGACATATACTACCGCACGAGCCACATTTACGTGAGCTCGGCACTTCGCACAACTTCGGGAAATCGATAAAGAACGGTAGTGAGTCTTTCCTGCTTGCTCTTGAAACAGCTGAAATACGATCTCGCGATAATCGGCATACGATTCCAAGTCTCGACTGCCCCAGCATTTTTACTTTCCGACCTATGAAAGGTACATATAAGGAAAGTACCATCACAGACGAGGTATACGAATAGACCTTTCACCCAATGTATTTTTCCGGACCATTTTTCGTAGGTCCTAGAGCCCCATTACCATTTTCGTGTTACTCGCAACATTACTAACAGGTTACACAAATGAACACAAGAAAAAATAAGACAGAAAATGAAATTACAGAAACATTCCTGGTCACACATTATACTTTCGGTAAAGAATTTTTTTCTCAAAACTACGTAGGTTTTCGGAGGTATGTGTATTCACCAAATATGGTGAAATTAACCCCTGCATTGGAAAGTAATTTTTCCAGGGTGATTTGAATCTTTTCAATTTCGCCGAAAAATTAGGCACCCTGTCGATTTTTCTTAAAAATTCGTTTTTAATTTTTAGTAATTTTGTTTGACGCCGGATAGAAAAGTTGTCTAATATTTTTTTGTAGGTACCTATGAGCTTTACTTCGGAAAAAAGTTTCATTGAAATATATTCACTATTGTAGGTGTCATGGTCCTTTGAAAATTGCATATTTTAATCCATTCCATAGTCAACTCACATATATTTACGCAACACTACAGCTGTCTGCCCATAAATACTAATTCAGTAAATAGCTTCTCAACTGACCGCCATCCGTAAGAAGAGGATGCTAGAATAATCTCCGAATTTTTAAGTCGGTATGACAGTCAGATTGGGCCACGAAAGTCCATAAAGTGAAATGTCTACTCGCATGCCTCGTCTGTTGTACCATAATGAAAGAAAAATTTCGAAAATTCTTTTTCAGCGGAAATATACGTTATAAGACACCTTGATCATATTGTAACTATTAAAAAAAAAGAAATTTCTTCTTAAGATTTATATAAATCGTTTCAAAAATTTTTTACAAATAATGTATATGTGTCAAAATAATTATAAAACTATAAGATGTATAATTACCATTATCTGGGACCTGATCACGCTCAAAATCTAATCAGCCCTTCAAACGAGAACATAAAACTTAAATGTAAAGTTTCATTGAAATTCATTTAACCGTTTAGATGCAATCGTGTTAAAGCAATAAAAAAAATTTCTTGTTTTTTAATAGTCACAATATGATCAGGGGGTCTTAAAACGTGTATTTCCGCTAAAAAAAACTTTTCGAAATTTTTCTTTCATTATTGTTCCGTTTGGTCAGCTCGGGCTTTTTCGTTCCTTTATGTTGCCAGATGCGGAAACGTGATTTTGTTGAAAAAGTCTTCGAATATTCCGTATCTGGCAAATTTCATCGTAAATTGTTGGAGCACTTTAGCGATTCGAAAGCGCTAGGCCCGAGTTAACCAACGAAGGGCTGTATTGTTCCGCAGGTGGGACGGTCCTCTACAACGACCATTGCTAACTCGTGGAACAATAAAGCCATAAAACGACTGCAACGTACGTGCAGCTGCGCGTCTTAATCCGGAGTCACGTTTTTTCCTCGGCAAAAGTAACGGGGCCTTCGATTTGAGGAAAAAACCTCGCCCACCTTCGTTCAGGGTGACCGGTGACTCTTCTCCACCACGATCGGGCGTGAGGGAGGAGTTCCTGTCCAACGGGGCAGGAAAATTGATCCTCCTTCCCCAAGTCGATGGCCAATTGATGAACTAGCAAAGTCAACGCGAATCGGTTGACAAACCCCCAAAATCGCGTCTTGGAGGGGGTTCGAGCTGAGGAGGAAACGGGCTCCGGAAACTTCGACACACGTCGCTAAAAACTCGTCGCTGAAAAATCAAAATCATCGGTCGAAATATTCAAGTTCCATCGTTTTGGGAACGACTCATCGTGCAAACCTCTAAATAATCGTTTCGAAAATATAAAGTTCAATCGTTCCGTGAACTTTTTTTTTTTTTTTTTTTTTTTTATCGTGGGGAAAATCTTCGAAAGACTCCCTCCCACCTCCTTGGGGAGAGGTGGGAGGGGTGTGTGGGATTCCCCGCGCCCGTACAACGACAGGCGCGGGACCTACCCACTAAAAACCCCACGGTGACCCTTCGGCACGCTTTGGGAGGATACCGGGAATCGCTCGAAGCATTCTTCCGGTATCCTCCCCGTGCCCGCGCTTTCGCGCCCATCCCCCGGGGGGACAATCGGTCCCCCCAGTAGACACACTGCCTCATAGCGGCGGGACGGGGCCACTCCATCCCGCCGCTATCCGTCCCGGGGCCGCGTTTAGTGGCGGCTGCTAGCCCCAACTCGCAACCGCCCGCGACCCCGTTTCCACCCCTCAGCGGCCGGGCGTTCATGGCCGCACCAGACCGCCGAGGGTGCCTCCCCTTGCGTCGGACCGGTAGGGGGAGGCACTCCTACCCCCAACCGGTCCGACCCGGCGCCGCCTGGCGGGAGGAGGGTCCCCTCAGGACCCCCCTCCCAGCCTAGGTCATCCGCCACGCCGAGGCGGCCGCCCGCGACGCCTCGCGACCGGGCGACGACCTCGGGCCACCGCACGAGCGCGAGCTTCAGCGCGCCGCTGAAGCTCGCGCTCCCTCCCCGCGGCCTCCTTCTGCAACATTACGTTCTCGCAGAAGGAGGCCACGGCCCTCCACTTCTCCTCGCTGCCGAGCATGGCGCGCACCACGCCCGGCAGCGAGACATCCCGCCCGACGACGCCGACCAGGACACGGCGCTCCCTCTCCCACGCGGGGCATACCTCCAGGGTATGATCCGCCGTGTCCTGCTCAGCGTCGCAGATCGTTCCGTGAACTTGCAGCGCTTAAACTTCGACGAAATAGTTCCGAAGAAATTGCAAGATTCAATCGTTTCGTAAAACATACGTTGTTCGATCATTATTTCGTAAAAACCATAATTAAATCATATAGCAGAAAACAGCTTCCGGCACAATTAACTAGTCGCTCAATATTAATTTGGCAAGCGATGGCTAAGGAAGGTTAGAGGGTTAGAGGGCCTTACAACTCCCCAGAGTTGAAAAGAAAATTCACGAGGCTACCTGGCCAGTACCCGACGCAACAGTACGTTTCAATTATAATACTTTTCACTTATACCTTACATAGGTCGGAAAGTAAAAATTCTAGGGCAGTCGAGACTTGGAATCGTATGCCGATTATCGTAAGATCATATTTCAGCTGTTACAAGAGCAAGAAGGAAAGACTCACACTAGCGTTCTTCATCGATTTCCCGAGGTTGCCGAAGTGTCGAGCTCACGTACACGTGGCTCGTGCTGTAGTATATGCCTGCTATCCCTACCACTCCATTAGGTGCTAAGGAAGTTCGTCGTCACTACTGTCGATTTCGATGCACTCAATTATGCTCGATTTGGCCAAACTGAGGTGGGAAGATCCACAGATACGCCCTCCGCGTACCAGCCGGTGTGTCTGTTGGATGAGACGGGCAAATCCTTCGAGAGGATAGTAGCTGCCAACCTCACCAACCACCTGTCCACGGTTGGAGTCCGACTCGGCTCACTGCCAATTCGGCTTCAGAGAGGGACGATCCACACTCGACGCCATCGAGTTGGTCCGTTCCCTCTCTCAGGGAGCCACCTCCCGGGATAGAGTGGTTACAGCGATATCTTTGGATATCGCCAATCCCTTCAACATCTTGCACTGGAAGGCGATCATGGGGACACTAGAATATCATCGTGTGCCCCCATACCTGAAGAGGTTAGTCGAGTTGTACCTAAGCAGTGGATGAAGTATCTGGGCCTGATGCCGATGGCGTTTCGTCGACCATTTCAACGACTTGACCCCCCGGGTGGAAAGGGCGGCTGCCGCTTTAGGCCGCCTTCTTCCAAATATCGGGGAGCCCGATGTTGGTGTTCGCTACCTCTACGTGGAGGTGATGCGTTCAATTGCCCTCTACGGGGCCCCAGTTTGGGCGACGGACTTGGTGGCCAGCCGACGCATCGCATAGATGCGGCGTCGCGTCAACCGTCGGCTGGCCATCCGGATTATTAGAGGGTACCGCACCATCTCCCACGAGGCGGCGACTATTCTGGTGTGTCTCCCACAACTGGAGCTTCTACCTTGGAGAAATCAGATATTTTTCCTGCACTCCAGTGAGTTCCATGAGGAGGGAAGAGGGTGAAGCGACGAGGAGCCATGTTCAACGGGCCGTTTTGTTCGTGTGATTCTGACAAATGGTTAGAAGTGGTGGAGACGCACAACGATCCATTGGTGCACTCCTGTCGCATTGGCAGGGGTGGCAGGACAAGCCGGGTAGGCTGGCCTACAGGATGACACAGGTACTTATCGGGCATGACGTGGCGGGGGACTCTATGATGCCTCACTAGAGTTCCCGGTTCCCCGCCGCAACGCCGGAGAACGGTCACCTTAGGGTTTTAGCCGGTAGGAGTCCGGCACTACCCCAAGGACCCCCCTATTTAGGGGCCTCAGGGTGTCCATGAGGATTTCCCCACGTACAAATAAAAACAAAAGACGAACCTGATGCCCACGCACCCGTTTGATTGTCCAGGCGACAGGGGAGGTGAACCCCTACGTGGCGCGTCCCCAGGTGGCAGATAGGGGCAGCCGCTATGACGGGATGCGGGGATGCGGTCATCAATCTGAGAAGGCTGGTGGCCGCAACCTCGCATGACATCCTAGAGGTCAAAGCGAAAACTCCCGCAAACCAAACACCGGTATGAATGTGTGTGTGAGTGGACTGGGGCATGGGATACTTGCCGCGGGTTTTACCCAAGGCCGCAGGTTGGCCAGTTGGCTGCGACCAACGTGGCCACGCGGCCCGCGGCTTGGTTCCATGTCACGGAGCCACGAGCGCTGGTGACCAGGCGCTTGCAGTTGAGTTAGAATGCGGTAGGAGGTGTGCCTCTCACCGGGAGGGTCCTGAAAAGGCACGGCACGGCGGGGAACTCTGTAATGTCTCACTAGAGTTCCCGGTCCCTCGCCAGGCGCCTGAGAATGTTCACCGTGAGGTTTTAGCCGGTAAGTGGGCCCACGGGTGTCCCCATGTACAAAAAAAAAGACAAACCTGATGCGAAATCAGGGAACTGCTAAGATGATAATAGACTGCGTGGACGAACTCGATGCGAAATCGAGGAGTCACTAGGTTGTAAGAATTCGTATTTGGATTTAGGATATGTTAGTTGACCTCGTAACTTTAAATTATTAATTATAATATGTCTCGAGCGGTAATGTTATATTATTGTGGAAACGTTTAACTAATAATCGTTTTATATAATGATGGGTTAAAGAAGTTGAGTAACTCTGATTTAATAATGAAATTAAATATATTCTTAAAGCAACAAGTAATTTACAAGTGTTCAGTATTAGTTACATCGCGTTAAAGAATTGTATAATTTCCTAAAAGATTGTGGACGGTGTTGACGCACTGGCGATGCGGGGGTGCAGACGGTTGAAAATAGTTGCTGTAATAGAATTTATACCGGTTTACGGATTCTATATGGTTAAATCTGATACGAAAGGGTACTGTAGCCCGATCTCACTAGATGCAATTGACTATCAAAACCGTATACGTGTAACGAGAAACGTGACGTTGACTCTAAACGTGACGGTACGATTATGATCCCCAGAGTAAGAAAATTAAGGGGCTTATATACCCAAAAATCTGTGGGGGCGGATTCAAATGTACGTTAGAAATTACCATATTTGGTAATCTTCGAGCAGCTACATCTCGTGGGAACTAACTCTACATTCCAAAAGGTAGATAAGTAGCAGGGCGTTTTTCCTAATGCACTCAAGTGGTAACGAAAAATTGAGGAACGAAACGTTTGGCATATGTAAGAAATGTCAATTCAATAATTACAAACCAAAAACGTTACGATTTTATAAATTTTACACTAAAAAATAACTTTGATATAGTATTATTATCAAAAACTAAATTAAGTGATATATATAAATTTTAATTTAAGAATTTTTGTTTAATACGAACAGACCGTCCTAATTCTGTGCAAGGAGGTGGTACAGCTTTCCTTATCCAAACCAACACGCAATATGATATCGTCAGTCATCCATCTTCAAGAAATAATAGTATATTAGAATTTACAATAATTAAACTTAAACTCACTAACGCCAAAAATCTATTTATTATAAGTGTTTACGCAACAAATGACAATAAAAAAGTTTTTATTAAAGAGCTAAAAATTCTTTTCATCACATTAAATCTTGATAAAAATAATAATTATTACATATTAGCGGGGAACTTGAATGCAAGAAGGAGAGTTTGGGGTGACCGGCACGATAGCAGGGAAAAATATCTTGTTAAATAGAAAACTGTTCCGTTTCAAAATGAAAATTTATACATCAATAGATGCAACTTTTATACTGGCAAACACATTTTTAGACATTTGCGTGGTAGATGCTAGACTTGCAATCACCAAGTCTTAAGATTAACTTAAACATACCAATAGTACCTTATGATAGTGATCACGACGCTATCCTAATCACCTTGGAAAATTTCCCAAATTTTTATCAGTAATATTTTATCAGTATCTTGGATGAACTTTACGTTCCAATATACCTACTGATAGGAATTTGGCCATTCTTGAAATAAATTTACATTTAGAAGAATTAAGTTTCCATCTCTAAATCATTCGACTCCATTAAAAAATTTAAAAATAATTCTATCAAAAAGTTACATACATTCAAATCCCGCCTGATCACCTTACGATACAAAATTAGGAAAACAGATCCGTTTGATGCACATCAAACCACCAAAACTGCTATAGAAATTCTGAAACAAGTTGGTGCATTAAGAAGCGAATTCTACAAAGCCTCGAAAAAATTCTAGACTCAACAATTCAAGCAAATAGATCACAAAAATCCAGATGTCTTTTTTCCAAAAGTTAATGGATTATTAAGGCCAAAACAGAATTTAAAAATAGATGACTTCCATATCAACAAAAACAACCTTGCATTGCTTCAATGCAGTGCATATGCACTTAACTCAATACCCATGATAAACAATAATTATATTTTTTCATCCCCGATGAGAAATTCAACATCATTGGTGCACATTACGAGACCATTAACTCCACCAAGTATCTACACACTAGTACATGTTTAAAAGAAATAGTAGATTCACAAGCAAACACTCTGAAATCTGATCTTAATATCATTAGGGAAAATAATACAACCCACACCATTTTCTCACCGGAAAATTCAGCTTCAAATTGAAAACTAAATCCGGATGAAATTAATGCTTTTTGTAATATAACAATGGTGGAGAAAATTCTCAAGTGGCTACCAAACAAAACCTCTCCTGGACTGGATAATATACCAAATGTTGTTCTCAAACACCTTCCCCACAGTATCATTAGAACATACACAATCATTTTTAATAATTGTATTAACAATATTTATTTCCCAACAAAATAAAAAATGGCGAAAGATACTGCCCACCTTAAAAAAGAGGAAAAATCCAAATGACCCAGCTAGCTATCGTTTCATTAGCCTTACCTCTAATATTAGCAAAGTTTATGAATCAATAATAAACAATAGCATAATACAATTGCACACATTTTGTACAAATAACAATATCATACCTGAAAATCAATTTGGTTTTAAATTCTGTCACTCAACAACTCATGCCATACACAAATTATTATCTGACGTTATTATCTACATCCAGAAAGGAATGTCGGTTGAAGCAGTTCTTCTGGACTTTGAAAAAGCCTTTGATTCCGTTTAGATTGATGGCCTAATCTATAAATTACACAGAAAATAATTCCCGTACTAGCTAATGTATGTCACAATAAGTATGATTTCTAACAAATATTTTCAGACCTGGAATGGGAACCATACTTCAAATATAGCATTTATTATACAAGAGGGGCTGTAGCAAGGCACAGTCAATTCTTCGATACTCTCGAACTTATTCACTTGTGGGGTCATCAATTTTTTCAACCTAAACTTTGGAAGCAACACTAACTATTACTTTTGCTGATGATGCAATTGTTTGGAACATTCCTAGCAAACAGACCGTTCACTAATCGGGTTGAGTTATATGTCATTCGATTCGTCTAATTCAGTACATTATTAATATGCATTCAGTCTATGCCTCGGTTTAACTTTTTTTATTATTAAATTTAATTAACGTCATCTAAATATGGTACAATGGTCAAATGAAATTTGTGCTATTTCTGTCAATAATTGATTGAACAAGTCACCATTTCCTTCTTTGAAATGTTTATAAAATACATAATGGCTCAAATAGCCAATAAAGTTATCTTTTTTGCTAAAAATAGAAAATACTTATAGTATTATATGTTACAAAAAAATATTAAAGAATATGTAAAATTACAAATACTAACCCACAATATTCGGGCAGAAAGTGCTTTGCATGTCTCCAGGTGCTCTCAATGGCATTTGTATGGGTGCCTGTATCAGGATCTTTGAAATGTAAACTGTGATTGACTTTAAGGAGTTTGTACCCTTCATTTTCTAATATATTGTATGCCTTCCAATTGTCAGATACAGTTATGGTTCCTGGCAAAACCCATTGTTTAATTATAAAAAGAAGGGACTCTGTATCCCTACTTTCAACAGGGACTAGGAATATTTTTCCGCTTTTCCTTTTGATACCTCCAAACACCCATTGCCCTTTCACACCGTGGATTCTGTGGTACTTTCTGCGACCAAACATTGATTCATCAATTTCGACAGTTTTTTCTAGTCCACCAATTACTTCACAAGAAGTTTCTAACCAATCAACCATTACTTGTTTTACAAAATAACTCCATTGGGAAACTGTATTTTTATTTAATTCCAATTCTCTTATAATATGGTATTGTTCAAAATTAAATACTAATATGTAAGTTAATTTTAGTACTTTTTCATAATTGAGATTTGTTTTTGAAAACCGTGTTTCATGTTTTATTGATATTTTTATATTATAAGTTCTTTTCCTTTTGGAAGCATTGGCAGATGCTGGAATAGTTCTCCTACATCACCAATTTTCATCTACCAGTTTCATGGGATAAGAAATAAAAGATAATCAGAAATGACAATTGAAACAATTTCTGCTTTTCTTCTGTTTCTTATACCGCCTGCAATGTGGAAATGTCATGAAAATGGTATATGAAAATTGGCAATGCAGGGTAATTATTCCAGGATCTGTCAATCCAACTAAACGTAAAAGACGTTGTAACATAAAGGTATTTGCAAAGTAAGGAACATGGTTTTTTAAAAACAAACTCAGCTACAGATGTCTTAAAATTAACATATATGCTAACATACAATTATGAGCAATGTCATATTATTATATAACTAAAATTAAATAAAAATATTGTTTCACAATGGTCTTATTTTGTAGAACAAATAATGATCGATTGACTGTATAATTTCTGCATAGCAATTGGAAGGTTAGAGAAGATTGTCAAGATTGATGAATCAACATTTTGTTATAGAAAATATCACAGAGCCCATTTGAAAATTAACCACAGCATCAATTTTGAAGATCCCATTACTAATGCTTACACAAATTAAACTGAGACCACTTGTAGGCATGCCACATATTCTTTAATCTTTTTTATAACATATCTTTTTTATAACTATCAATATTTTATACTTTCAAGGGTAACTTCATTGGATACCTGAGCCATTACGTATTTAATAAGTGTACGTAATAGAAAAATGGGGATTTATTCAATGAAATATTAGCAGAAATTTAATTCAATACATGTTTAACAAATTAACATTTGACTTTTTGGCATTTATAATCTACAACATGAACACAGTAACGACAGTCACTTGTTTCTACCGGTGAAACTGTTAAAATATACTCAACCTTACTTTTTTATTGCAACTTTCCGGTAAGTTTAAACAAAAATAACAAATTTCCGCAAATAATGAAATACATATTAATAATGTACTGAATTAGATGAATCGAATGATTTATAACTCACCCCGTTCGATGAACGGTCCATTTGCTAGGAATATACCCAAATTGATAAAACGGTCAAAGCATATAGGGCAAATTGTAAAATTTTCCATAATAATTATCTAGCCAGAAGAGCCAAAACCATCCTATATCTTCTTTTAATTAGGCCCACCCTTGCTTATGCTGCTCTCATTTGGTAGAATGATGGAACGTCTGCTACGGAAGCATATCGAAAATTTGAAAGGAACTGCATTACAGTCAGTGTGGCCAGATCGGGCATAACTGAGTGCATCGAAATCGACATTCGATAATAGCGACGACTTCCTTAGCGTCTAACGGAGTGGTGGGGATAGCAGGCATATACTACCGCACGAGCCACCTGTACGTGAGCTCGGCACGTCGCTCAATTTCGGGAAAACGATAAAGAACGCTAGTGTGAGCCTTTCCTTCTTGCTCTTGTAAAATCGGCATACGATTCCAAGTCTCGACTGCCCCAGTATTTTTACTTTCCAACCTATGTAAGGTATAAGGACAGTACCATAATGAAAAAAAAATTTCGAACATTTCGAAAATTTTTTTTAGCGTAAATACACGTTTTAAGACTCCCTGATCATATTGTGACTATTAAAAAAAAAGAAATTCTTTCTTGTTCCTATGCTATTAACATGATTGCGTCTAAATGGTTGAATGAATTTCAATGAAACTTTACATTTAAATTTTATGTTCACGTTTCAAGGTCTGATTAGATTTTGGGCGTAATCAACTTACGGATAATAATGATTATACGTCTTGTAGTTTTATAATTATTTCAATACAATAAAATAAAATGTTTTAAAACGTTTTATATAAATCTTAAAAAATTTTACACATTCTCGAATTTTTTTTTAGAAAGTGGGTAGGATTTCGGGAGTATGTCTATTCACCAAAAATGATTGTAATTGACCCCTACAGCTAACAATATTTTTTTCAGAACGATTTGAAATTTTTTTTTTCGTCGAATTTAGGCACCTAATTAGATTTTCTCGAATGTACGTAGGATTTCGAGGGTATGCGTAATGACCAAAAATGATTGTAATTGACCCTCGCAACCAAAAATAATTTTTTTAGAACAATTTGAAAAATTTTTTTTTCGCCAAAAAATTTCAACACTTACTCGATTTTTTTCTCGAAAATGCATAGGATTTCGGAGGTATGTGTATTGACCAAATATTATTGTAATTGACCCCCACAACCGAAAATAATTTTTCCAGAACGATTTGAAATTTTTGAATTTAATTGTTAATAACTTTTTAACGAAGCCACCATCAACAAATTGTCATTCTTGATTTTCGTCTTATTTTGGCCTCTAGAATCCCCCATTGAAATTTTTCCCAGAGGTGGCCGAACACCCTGTATAATGCATCCACTGATTCACAATGTATGTTAGCGTCAAAATGCTTTTGAAGCTAAGACAGTGTTAGGGTCAATGCATTTGGGGCTTTGGCCTGACTCTCAAGAGTATCGTAGGTATCAATACCGGAACCATAAGTCTGTCATCAGACTTGGGCCCGACGTAGTTGTATCGCGATAACCGCCAATCGACCTCCCACTAGACGAATGGGTTTCCCTTGTCCGGACCCAACGAGATGGGTCCAGTTGGGTATCCGACCATTCAATAAGGGAATGTGCTGTTACGCATTTGCGTGACGTAGGGTCGATGTACATACAGCGGCGCGACGGGAAATTGCTGGAACTGGTTTTATTACCATCGAGGTTGCGATTTGAGCGAGCGAGATTCAAACGAACTCGCGTATTGTAATGCGTATTATTATTGTAGGAAATTCAACGCGAGGAAATCTAGGCGAAAACCGAGCATTTGTAGACCGTTACCGATAGTTTGTGTATACAATGTAGTTTTGACCGTTAGAGGTAGGCTGTATGCTTGTAGCGCGCATATGTGTGTGTGTAAGAATCGATCGGTTGGCCATGTCGCCGGTTCTCGCTCGAAGGATCGGGAATATTCCATGGCACGCGCCGAGAACTTGGCAACCGGCAAAAGGAAGGAACAAACGCCGATCGGGACGCTGGATATATAAGACCGAGCCCCGCTTGGCCGGGCTCTCTCTCAGTCTATACGAGCTATCGTCCTGCACTAGAGAACGTTTCCCAATCGCTATTTAGAAATATCTAAGAAACAGTACTGAATAAAGTTGTTGAAGTATTTTTACCGTATCGAGTAGTTTGATTTCCGCGCGTCTCGCCGAGCAGAGCGGTTCAGCGCTCCACGGGCACCGTCTCACGACCTTATTTCCCTAACCCACCGTTCACGGGGTCGCAACAGTGCATTCCAAGTGTCGCCAAGATGGTTATCCACCTTGGCGATAGACCCTCTAAACAATACGCCGATTTTCCGAGCGTCCCCTTTTTCCAAAATTCCTAGTGTCGCCAAGATGGCTCCTTCTGATAACAGATTTCCCAAACACCCCCTTTCTCAGAATTCCTTGGCTGCTCTCCTACTCTATCTCCCACCCCTTCAGGAGGCCTAAGTTAAATACCGGACCCAAACAGGGAGACGGGCAGTCTTGTACACCAGACCACAGGGTCACATTGTCATCCCGGACATACATGGTAAACCTATACCAGTTTATACGAAAATTCTAATAAACGATCCAATAAATGTAATTCGGAGTTACCTCGACGACAGTTGATACTCGAGGCGCGACGAATTCTAGGAGTCGCGGATGTTTTGTTTATGGGTCGGCGATAGAGAGAGCTCGATCGCCGATCATCAAAGGTACCGTGTGCGTGGCCAATGAACCGAAGTCATGGCGTTACACGGCACGTGGAAAGTGATAAGGGTTTTCTAGAAGGATTTGGCCACGTAGTGGGGAAGGCTTTGCCTTTTGGTAAGAGGACTGTGATGAACCCCACGGCACTTACCCCAGAACCATCGAAGGTAAAACTTCTAACATGTAAATCTTCATGACCAAGCAAAAATAATCAGATTTGATTATTTTGTTACGCTATCGCGTGAACGTAGGTTGAATGCACATAGCGCCACAACGGAAATTAATTAAAACCCGATTACTCACCGTAGAGCGAAATTCAAACGGACTAGCGTATTATAATGAACAATGCAATTGTATGTTTTTCAACGTGAGCGATCAAGCTATGGAAGGTAGAGAGAAAGGAAGGCATTTCTTAGAGACACTTAGTTTATTTTCTAAAGGCTGTGTCAAATTGGAGTTTCCGTCGTTCCTCCTTTTAATTTATTACGGACCGTGTCGAATTAGTTGCGATGGTCTTGAAACACAGCATGGCCCTCGCGACACTTCACTTCGCATTCCGTTCAGTTCTTTTCACGAGGGTCATAAATTTTCTTAAGGGTTGCTTCAGGCCGCCAGCTTCGCTTTTTCGCTCGATTCCCACGCTTTTTCTTCCTCGCGGCCGCGCGGCCGCGCGGCCTCCACCTCCACTCGGCTCGGGGGTGGATCACCGATCGAAGACGATCCGGACGGATGGGGCAGGGCACAAACCTTGATTGGACCAGGACAACCCAGAGGGAGGATCGAGAATTTTCCGAAGAAGGGACGAATGCCTAGGATGACAGAAGGATTTTCGCGGAGGACAGATCGATTTTCAATCTTAAGGGAGTTGTATCTAAAAGTTATACACTGAACCAATAGAAACGAATAAATTTTGCTAAAGTACTTTGAAACGTATTGAGTAGTTTTGATTTTTGCGCGCCTCGCCGAGCAGAGCGGTTCAGCGCTCCACGGGCACCACCCCACCTTCTTTTTTCCTAAACCGCGAACTCGGGACGCAACATATTTTGGTGACAGCGGTGGGATAGTTTAAAATAAATTAAAATCACAATCGTGGATAAAGAACTTTTGCCGTCGGTAAACGGATTTAAGACGAACTTTGCCGGCTCGCGAGTATACGCTTCAATAGACTGAATTTTGACGAATTATTTTTATTGAACTTGTACAATATAAAGTGGACATTAGAATCAGTGCATCCGCTCTCCCTTACGTTTTCGCACGGTTTCCCTAAGGGCACGGGTAAATACCGGAGACGGGTGATTTCGGCGGCCGTGCAAGTCACCACCGTTATCACATGCACCCTGTTCACATCGCGGTTGAACTTCCGCCTTACTTAGTTCCCGTACAGTCCATAATTCACGGGTACAACACGGTCCCTGAAATATAATTAATAACACATTCGCGTCACCTCCTATATCCTGCTCCTCCCAAATCCTTTCCATTGACCTGATCGTAACCCCGGCTCGATCTTCCGTATCGATCCCGTCGCTCGAAACTCCGAAAACCCCGTCACGCATGCCGTGCGATTTGGTTGTGAGCTTCATACCCCATTTTGATGGGAACACATCCCAAGTCGATCAATTCATCGCCCAGTGTAGGCTTGCAGACTCGTTGGTTAGGGCCGAGGATAAGATGTATCTACTCGCGTTGATTCAGAGCCGAATGCAATACCTGATTTACCGCGGCATCGTAGGCGACGATCCCCCCCTCCCACCGACTGTAGAGCCATTAGTTAATTTAATAAAATCCGCGTATCCCCGGAGATTTAATCTTAATGACATGCGAAATGAATTGCGGGACGTACAGCGTCGCGATCACGAAATGATCGAAGAATTCGGCTACCGGGTACATGGTATTTTAGATCGTGGGATCCAAGCGGCGTGCGAAAGTTTCGATTCCGAGCAATTCGTCGGGATCAAGGCGTTGCTCACGGAAAGCGCGGTTCGTAATTTCCTGAAGGGCCAGCAAAACAATATTATCGCGGGGATAATATCCAAGGATGATTTGCAGGATTTAAAAACGGTCATCAGGTCAGCCTCCAGAATAGAAAGCCTAGCCGGTTTTACGCGAATCTCGAAAACCGCGAACACCCCCCGGGATCGGCCCAGAATACTTAAGACAGAAGCAAACGAATGAGCTTGTTTCCGTTGCGGGAAAACCGGGCATTTGATCGCAGATTGTCGGCACGAGGCTAATAATCGATTTCAAGAGCCCCGACCTTACACACCGAGATGCCGACAATGTGAGAGAACGGGACACACGGAAAGACAGTGCCGTCGAAATAGCTCCAATCATGTTCCCAAGGATATACGCGTTCCCCACTCCCCTTACTCTCCGCGAACCTAGGGCGAAACCTACAGCGAACCTCCCAGACCAACCCTTTAAATTCCAAGGGGTCTCCGGCAACGGGCGCGATACGGAGGGGCTCCTTGATTTCCCGCGCCGAGCCCACTACATCTGTTATGAAACGGATATGAATCGTGTCGCGCAATTACCGACTATCTCCTTGATCGACAATTATTTCCACCGCGGCTCCGCCAAATTTCTGATCGCCACCGGCTCCCAACTTAACCTAATTAAACAGGAAGAATTAAATTCGGACCTAATGGTTAACACCAAGATAATTTATCATCTCATCGGCATAAGCTCAGGGACGGTTCAAACACGAGGCGAGGTCATCATATTCATCTGCGATATCCTCATACAATTCCAATTAGTGGACGTAGATTTCCCTATTTCAGAGGCCGGCATTTTAGGAGTACCGTTTCTGTAAAAACAACAGGCAATTCTTAGATTTAAAGAAAATTTTCCATGCATTGTACAGCTCGAGCAAGATTCGTTCGCGTCTGGTTTTTCGTCGCATTATCTTCCCCCGTGAACCAAGGTCCTAATCTCGGCCCCTACGAGGAATAACAACGCGTCGGGTTATGTTAAACGGATTGATGCCGGATCTGGTATTTCATAGGCGAGGTTCTAGCCAGCCAGCGAAACGGCTTCGTCAAGCTATACGCGATCAATACCATGTGTGACCACGTTACCGTTACGATCCTCCTGTAAACTTAGAAGAATTCGATTCGAAACCCTTGGCACCTCGTTCCTCCCGTACAGAAAACTCGGTCGTAGGTAAATCCGAGGGCCACGCTCAAAGGCTTAGCGAGCTCATTAAGGCTCTCGACTTGAATCACCTTCACGAATCCGAAAGGACCAGTATACTAGAAGTCATCAGTAAATTTCCGTACCAATTCCATTTATTCGGCGATAAACTAATGCCCGCTAACGTTCCCCATCATTCTATCAATACAACAGACAAATTACCGATAAATACAAAACAGTACAGATTTCCACCGGTTCGCAAAAGCGAAATAGAAAACCAGATAAGTTCCTTACTCGACAATGAAATAATCCAGCCCTCAATGTCCCCCTATAATTCGCTCCTATGGATCGTTCTCAAAAAACCCGACTCTTCCGGGAAGCCCCGATGGCGAATGGTCATCGACTACCGTAAACTGAATGAGAAACCCGTAGCGGATGCCTATCCTCTCCCTAACATTACTGAGATATTAGATCAGCTAGGAGGAGCTAAATATTTTAGCACGTTAGATTTAGTCTCTGGTTTTTATCAAATCCCCATAGGTCCCGCGTCCAAGCCCAAAACAGCTTTCTCTACCTCTCACGGTCACTTTGAATTCAACTGGATGCCTTTTGGCCTGAAAAACGCGCCAGCTACCTTTCAACGAGTTATGGACCTCGCGCTATCCGGGTTGCACGGAATTGAACTCTTCGTCTACATGGACGACATTGTTATCTACGCACGCAGCTTCCCTTTCGGAACACGCACGTAAACTAAGGGCCCTTCTGGCTCGTTTGCAAAATGCTGGACTAACTCTTCAACCGACGAAATGTCGTTTCCTGCAAAAAGAAATTGTATACTTAGGACATAAAATTACTAGTGAAGGAGTGAAGCTTGACCCAGATAAAATTCGAGCTGGAAAGAATTTCCCAGTACCCTAAACGCGGAAAAATATTAAACAATTTCTAGGTCTGGTAGGTTACTACAGACGATTTATCCCCGGTATGGCTAAAACCGCAAAACCATTAACGAAACTTTTAAAGAAGGACGTACCTTTCCACTGGACTCCGAATGTTCAAACCTCTCTCGAAATTCTAAGGAATGCCATTTGTGCGAAACCCTTGCTTCAATTCCCCAATTTTGCGCAACCATTTCTCGTCACCACAGACGCTTCCGACTTTGCGGTGGGCGCCATTCTAAGCCAAGGAGCAGTAGGTAAGGATCTCCCTGTAGCCTACGCATCTAGAACCTTAAACAAGGCCGAAATTAATTATTCCACGATAGAAAAGGAGCTTCTGGCAGTTCTATTCGGAGTAGAGTATTTCAGACCTTATTTGTACGGCCGACAATTTACCTTGGTCACGGACCATCGTCCTCTAGTGTGGCTGCACAATGTTAAGGACCTCACTCCTAAAATAATGAGATGGCGAATACGACGCAACGAGTATGATTATAATATAATATACAAACCTGGAAGAGTCTATGCGAGCGCCGACGCACTCTCGCGCAATCCTGTCGATACCGATGTGAATCCCAATCCCACGGTACAATCGTGCGCAGATTCCAATCCTGGTCCGAGGCATCTGGGAAGGGTGCAAGTCTGCGCAGACAAACCACCAATTGTAGATTCCGAAGTGGACAGGATGGATGAAACGTTATCCACGGAAAACGATAGATTCATTGCCTCTGTGTTCCTAACGCGCAGGAAAACAGTGAAGAAAATAAGCGAGGTCACCAACGGCGTACTAAAGATTTTGATTCGAGAAAATCATGCTCAGTAATAAATTTCGCGAGAGAACTTCCTGAAGGAACACTCCAATCGAGTACCTCAGAGTCTCCTCAACTCGGTCTTTCGTTGGCTAACGGGTGTATAATCCGAACCCCAGGAATCCGCTTTGGAGGCCGTGAGAGGGAATCTGTACTCGATGTGCAACCTGTGTTGTCTCAGGGGAGAGGGACGCCTCGTGTGCCTGAATATCCTATCTGGTCCACCTGTTTGCAACTCGGTCAGGTGGACCGAGGTTTGCGTGTGTCCTGGTGGGTGATGCCAGATGAAAGTGTGAATGGCTATCCCATCCGGGCAGCGGAGCCGGATGGATGTTTGCAACCCGGTCAGGTGGACCGAGGGTTGCCGGTATTTTGGCCATTAAGGCCAGATGAAAGTGTGAATGGGGATGACCAGGACTGCACAGGGAAATTCAGTGGTGTGCCCTCGGTAGTAAATTCGGTAGACCCTATACAAAACCTTTTAGATGCACAAGATATCAATGACAAAAATAGAATCAATGTCGAGAAAAGAATTTTCATCACAAATGCCGATATAAATGAACCGACGCAATCCTCTCCTACCGTTCCTACTGTATTCTATCTAAAGAACCACCTTTTTACACGACGAGATAACCTCGTTCACTTCATCCCTATCAATAGTACCGATACTTCCCACACCACCGAGGAACTGTTAAGTCGAATAGGTCTATCAATAGAACAGATACGACAATATAAACTAAATGCTAGCCATGCCACGGAGTTCCCATAGGACAAATACTCGGTATTCTTTTTGTTTTTCAAAACCGATCCCCAAGACGAATTAAATTTTGACCACATCCAAAACTCCCTAAAATCCCTTAAAACTCTACTAAACTTTTTGTATTCCCATACCTTCAGTATCCTAATAGACCCAAATAAATTCGATTCCTCCGCGCAGAATAGTATATTAAACTTGCTTAGGGAAATCTTTAATGACCCGCAATATAATATTACCATATGCAGTAGAGAGACTATAATTCCGCCACGGTTGGAACGGTCACAGATTATTAAAGAACATCATGAATCGGTAGTTGGAGGCCACCGAGATTCCTTTAAACTTCGCCAACTTATCCAAAAACGGTTCTACTGGCTTGGTATGGCAAAGGAAATCATAAAGTTCGTTCGTTCGTGCCCCACCTGTCAAAAGAACAAGAATTACACCATGCAAACTAAACAACCAATGCAAATTACCGACACCCCTAAAGGCGCGTTTGAAAAGGTACAAATGGACATAGTCGGATCCTTACCCCCTACCAACAGAGGTAATCAGTACCTACTTACCTTACAGGATAACCTCACTAAATATTCAGATGCAATCCTGCTACGTAGCATAGATACAATAAGCTCATGTCCTTGCAGAACAATTTATCAGTAGATTTGGATGTCCGAGAGCTATCCACACTGACTAAGGCAGGAATTTTATTAGTCAAGTCATGAAAAACTTCTGTAAAATTTAAAAAATTCAGAGAATAACTTCTACCGCTTTCCACTCATACTCTTTGGGCTCCCTTGAAAGAGCACACCACGTTTTCATTAATTACCTCAAACACTATTGCACAAAAACCGATTGGGATGGTTGGATAAGAATTTGCATTTTTTCACATAACACCTCTGTGCACGAGGCCACCGGCTTTACACCCCATGAACTAATTTTCGGCGAAAAAGCCAACATTCCCTCAAAATTCTCTATTAGTCTAGCACCTAGAACTTTCGCACAACATCTTGATGAACTCTTTGTAAGAATCACCACTACTCAGACGACTGCGGCACAAAATCTAGAAAAGGCAAAACAGAAAAGGGAACATTCCTAGTAAACGGCCCGTTCACTAGGAATATGCATTTCATTATCTGCAGAAATTCGTTATTTTTTTATAAACTGCTTGTAAAGTTAGAGTAAAAAAGTAAGGTTAAGTACATTTTTTGACAGGTTCACAGATAGAACCAAGTGACCATCGTTGCTATGTTCATGTTACAAATTATAAATGATTGATTTAATTTGATAATGCTACGTTGTCAAATGGGAATTTGTAGAACGTGTATGCATAAAAATTATTTTTTTACGTAAAGACTTTGCATGAGTCAGTCAGGTAGACAGTATTATCCCCCCCCCCCCATATAACCTAGACCTACTCAGACAGTAGATGCAGCAACAGTAAAAAAATACCACCCCCCTCTGACAGTGTTTACTGGTAAAAAATATAATAAATTACTATTGTACGCAGTACGTTGGTTTAACTTGTTTTTATTGTTAAATTTCATTATCATTTAAGTCTGGTATATTTTGATTTTTTACAGAATCAAATCAAATTTCAGAAATTTCTTTTAATAACTGATTAAATAAATCATCCTTTCCTTGCTTGGAAGATTTATAAAATATGTAATGGCTTAAGTATCCAATGAAATTATCTTTTTTGTTGAAAATAGAAAATATTTATGGTATTATATGTTACAAAAAATATTAAATAACATATGAAATTGCAAATACTAACTGACAATATTCAGGCAAAAAGTGTTTACTATGTCTCCATATAGTTTCTATTGTATTCTTATGAGCACCTGCTTATGGATCTTTAAAATGAAAACTATGGTTTACGGTGAGATGTTTATACTCTTATTTTTTAAAAGACGTAATATAAAAATATTTGCAAAGCAACGAACGTGGTTTTCTAAAAACAAACTCAGCTACAGATGTCTTAAAATTAACATATATGCTAACATATAATTATGAGCAATGTTGTATTATTAGAAGGAAGGGTAGAGTAGAATGTCGAAACTGATAAATCAACATTTTGTCGTAAAAAATATCACAGAGGCCATTTGAAAATTAATCACAGTATCAATTTTGAAGATCCCATTACTGATGCTTACATGAACTAAATTGAAACCACTTGGAGTCATGCCACATATTCTTTAATCTTTTTTGTAACATATAATACTATCAATATTTTATATTTTCAAGAAGAGTAACTTCATTGTATACCTGAGCCATTATATATTTAGTAAATGTACTAAACTACCTGGTACTAGACTACCTGGCATTTTGAACAGTAACGACAGTCACTTGTTTCCACCTGTGAACCTGTCAAATTATACTTAACCTTACTTTTTAAAATAAACTTACTTTGTAAAAATAGCGAATTTCTGCAGATAATGAAATGCATATCAATAATGTACTGAATTAGACGAATCTAATGGTATATAACTCATCCCGATCGTTGAACGGGCCGTTTGCTAGGAATATACCCAAAAAAGCAAGAATTATTACGATCGAACCTTAAGGCCATGTAAATTTAATTTATACAGTATATTTACTTAAGGAGCCCAAAACCTCCAAATTCGATTGTAATTGGCTAGGTCCCTACAAAATAAACCGATTATTCAGCGATTTAACGGTAGAATTAACGTTAGGAAAAAATAGATTTAAAATAGCACACATAAACAAATTGAAACTGGCACATGTAAAGACCGAACTCTCCTTCCGAAGAAGACTAAGTAAATTAGTTAACCTGTAATATTTAATGTAAAGGTTACTCAATGTAATATTCTGCGAATTCAGGACTGTGCTCTATTTATGTCCTCCGAATACAATTTATATCACACTTATCTTTAATATTTTGTACCTCTGCATGGAGTTGTTAATAATGTATAGCCTACTGCGAATCACTACATTGCCTTTTTCTAACCGTAGCGCCAGTGTGGCCAGATCGGGTATAATTGAGTGCAACGAAATCGACAATAGTGACGACGAACTTCCTTAGCGTCTAATGGAGTGGTGAGGATAGCAGGCATATACTACTGCACGAGCCACGTGTACGTGAGCTCGGCACATCGTACAACTTCGGGAAATCGATAAAGAACGCTAGTGTGAGCCTTTCCTTCTTGCTCTTGAAACAGCTAAAATACGATGTGATAATCGGCATACGATCCAAGTCTCGACTGTCTCAGTATTTTTACTTTCCGACCTATGTACGGTATAAGGAAAATACCATAATGAAAGAAAAATTTCGAAAATTGTATTTAACGAATGTAAGAAAAGATGTTATTCCGGTCAGAAAAGCGGTCGGGCGTTTTAATGAAATCAACACGAGGTGGATTTTTTTTAAAACTGTATTCTATATCTGCTCGCAGCAAGAGCCAATACAATTCTGTACCCTGACAGAGAACCAGAGTCCTGAGGGCACCCTTGACAGTACGGTCCTCCATTTTCTAAGTGACCTGGCCAATCCTTCTTTAAAAGGGGGAAACGCATCAAGGAGAAGCACATGGCCCGTTTCGGGCATTTATTTATTTCAACGTTTCTAACACGGAAATACACGTTTTAGGATCCCCTGATCATATTGTGACTATTAAAAAAAAAGAAACTTTTTTTTATTCCTATGCTATTAACATGATTGCGTCTAAACGGCTGAATGAATTTCAATGAAACTTTACATTTAAGTTTTATGGTCTCGTTTCAAGGTCTGATTAGATTTTGAGCGCGAGCAGCTTCCGGATAAATTTTCGAAATTTTTTTTTCATTATGGTACCTTCCTTATACCTTACATAGGTTGGAAAGTAAAATTGCTGGGGCAGTCGAGACTTGGAATCGTATGCCGATTTTACAAGAGCAAGAAGGAAAGGCTCACACTAGCGTTCTTTATCGTTTTCCCGAAATTGAGCGACGTGCCGAGCTCACGTACAGGTGGCTCGTGCGGTAGTATATGCCTGCTATCCCCCCTACTCCGTTAGATGTTAAGGAAGTTCGTTGTTACTATTGTCGATTTCGATGCACTCAATTATGCCCAATCTGGCCACACTCACGAGAACCGGTGATTTTAACGTAGTCTGATCGTTGACGTTCGTTTCTACTGACAAATGCAGTTTTCAATACTGCTCAATAGATACGTGTACACGTGTGACAGTGCATTCCTCCACATATGTTTGGATACACGTGAAATATCTGACGTGCTTTGATTAATGTAATTTTCTAAACATTGATGTTAATTTAAAAATTCGAAATATGACTCGACAAGTATCGAAGTTTAACTTGTCTTCTGGTAGTGAAAAGATCTCTAAATAGACACGTGACAAATTGTAGGTCATGAAGAGTCAACGTCATTTTGAACGCATCTTGTAACATAGAACGGGAGAAACAGTTCATCCTATATTTCACCACGCTCATAGTAACACATTACATACAGTCCACTTGTTATTGTTATCAAATAAACGTTTCCAAAAAAACCAACAATTTTTGTAAAACCAGTGTTAAAACGATGGAAATAAGGTTTATGGCACATCATCAATTGCCATTATTGGGGACTTAACAATTTTTCGTTTTGGTAATGACGGTCGAGTTTTTAATATGTATAACCATCGGTGGAATTTAATTTTGTCCTCTTGTACCCCAATAGTAACAATGCGTCATAAAGCTGTAAGGTCTTAGGTCCTCCGGCCGTGAACGAGGCACCGTTATCTGGGTTTTCAACCAGTTGTCGCTAAGGAAAATTTTAGACTTTTTCATGTAACAACCAATCTCGTGAGCATTTCAAAATAAAACATTTGCAGTCCTGTATCCAGTGTGCACTCACATTATTTTAGTAATCTTACCTAACGTCACGAGTCTATTGTTGACTAGAAATTGGTATTGTTGGCTCCTACAAAGTTCGTGGAGCCGATTTATATAGCAAATAGATAATATAACACCTATTTACAAACACAATACTTTATTTAATAATTTGAATATATAAAGTTATAACGTGTCAACAGAAATGTAACAATGATATATAAATGGTTCGTAAAAGTTCTTGAAATCTTAATCCGTTAAACTTGCATTCTCTTCGTACTCTTTCGTGTACTGTTTTATTCGTATTCTGTTCTATTCTCTTGTATACTCGTACTCGTACTCGTTTGTTTTTGCATACTCTCGTAACTGAGTTCGTTCGGTTCTATTCCTTGATTAAATACGGAGTTCAAATATGGGAGGTGATTCAATTCGAAAAATCAGAATTTGCCCATCCCTCGGGGGCCAGTTCTCTCGAAGCTACAAATCCTACCCACTGAGGACTTGTACATACGGTGTTAATCGTCCGCGGTCCCGAAGGGCAGTTAGATGGGCCCAAATTACCCCTTGAAACTAATTAAAAATGCGCTGGTTTAATGGCTTTATCCCTATGGCTATGGCTTTGTCACGTAATGACATATAACGTAATAACAATTCCTATTGTCAAACTAGGTAGTAAATGTAAAGTTGCCAGATGACCAAATTATGTGCAGTCAAATAATTTAAGTAATCTTAGAAAATAAATGACGCATCCTTGGTCCTACAATATACCATGATTGGAATTTCAAACAGGTATACAACATGAAAACTGTTATTGTTCAATTTTATTGTTACCGAAATGTTACCGAAATTGCATTGCATACTATCTTCTCGTTGTAGAATACACACAAAAATATAAATAAATTTAAAAACCACCACATACGTATATAACTTACTTGACTTTCAAAGAATTCAAATATATTAAATTTGTAGAAGAAAATTTATATGTATATACATATAGGTTATATGTATGCCAAATACAGGAGTTGCTACATCAGTCAGTACATAGTGGAGTATTTGGCGCGGAATGGTGAAAAAACTATTTGAAAACACGCTTAATCTTTAAATATACATGTATAACTTTGCCAAACCTTATTCAAAGTTGATGAAACAAAAAGCAGTCTAAAATATAAATTAACTTTGTACTTTTTCAAATCCATCTTTTAAAAGATGAGTGTAAAATTACAATGATTTTCAATACATGTGAAGTATTATGGACCGCAAGCAATATTTTTTATAATTGTTGTATTTTAAAATTGTATGTTAAAAAGCTGATGCTTCTAACGATGAGGTTCGGATAGAGGTATAGGAGTTTTCAGGGAAAATTATTACGGGCGTCTGGTTTTCTTTTCGTCGGCCTTCAACGCCGACCTTTTATTACAAAACTATACAATTTGAGCAAAACAACAAGAAAACCAATAGAAAATTATAACATAACAAAAGGAACGAAAATCAGAAATTTAATCTACGAAATTTCGTCGCCTGCCTGGTCTTTGCCGGTCGCCGAACTCGCCGGGTTGAGGTAGGACAAAATTCCTATAATCAGAAAAACACGGCTATGTATTAGACACACGTAAACACGTTATACGTATCTATGCCGCGCTTGTGTCCTCACGCTCCTGGCTTCGTGATTCGAACGTACAGGAGCGGAGAATTTTGCTCGTTCGTAATATACGAATTCGCTAGTGGACTGTAGTTTTAATTTTGGCTTTGATAAAGAATTAATTCCTTACCTACACCGTTTGCAGTCGATTACCTTGTATACGGGATTGCAAGTGGAGGTTGTAAGGCTCCAAATGCACTTTTCTCGTGAGTCTGTCCACTGAGTTTATGCGTCGAAACGTAGTGCAGTGCAACAGCCCAACCGTCGATTTGCGGCTGCTCTTAGCTGCTTCAACAGACGACTTATTGGCTAGGTGTTGTACTACGAAGTCCGACAACACGTGGTTCACTGCACGTTGCACATCTATTCGTTGCACTTAGCAGTATTTGAACCACGTGGGGGCCTGACTCACGACTCCGTTACTCCTCCGCTCAGGTGATCCTCTAAACGTTACACCGGCGGGATCTGTAGGAGTAAGGATTCGAAGACCGGAAAAGTCAGGCGTCCTTTGTGGACGTCGACCCGACTACAATGGACCCACTTGGATGGTTCACCACGTAGGTGCCTCCCTTAGGTGTCTCTTCAGCCTGGCGGTAATCACAAGAAAATTGAAGCGTAATTTTGCCAACTTTCTTATGTCTCAATCGTTTATACGATCGAGACGACCGCTCAATTCTGCACAGAGGGATCGAACACCTTACTGGTGTATGTTCTGGATCACTCCACAGGATATCGAACACCCTACTGGTGTATTTTCTCGATCTCCTGCCGCAGGACTGATGTCGTGGAATCTTGATTTGGGAAATCCCATACAAGATTCCGGGGCGTACTTGACCAAATCTAAACCGATCCGTTCGTCAAGGAAAAGGTGGATTATTTCCACACTTTTCTCGAGTTTAACGAATTCTCAGCTGTGTGAGGTCAATCAGTGGACCCGCACCAGATTGAACATCTATTCTTTACACCTGTCAAATACAGGCAGAATCGTTCTGAATATTAAACAGTTAGAACTTTCCTTTCGTAAATCTTTCCGTTCCAGTGGAATCGGGAGCCGATCCGCTCTAGTGAGAAGTCTATGTAGGACTGCGCGGATTGACAGTCGAAGACGCAGCCGCGTTACTCTAATTAGTCGTTACGCGGCGCTGTCTAAATTTCGGCAGTTTTTCTGTGTCTAATTCTTAGCGCACTACTCTCTCACGGTACTGACGTCATCAACACCGTTAGCACACTCGAATCGAAGGTAATGAGCCGTTACCGATGCCAGAAAAACTAGTAATAAACGCGTTTTTCTATCACTGCTCGCTGTACAAATTCTTTTAGAGATAATCTCCCGATTATTGTACGCTAACAGGATTAACGGTAATCGCGGCCGAGGATAATCGCTCGGCATTATGCAAATCTTTAAACATATTTATTACCCGGGAGTATGAATAGTTGCCTTTGAAATAGACTAGATTTCATTATAAAAGTACAATTTTTAATCAAAATATAGCTTTCTTAACAAAATTGTTATATTTAAATTAATTTGTTATACAGGGTGGGGCAATAACTATTAGCACCTCAGATATCTCGGAAACTATAAGTTTCACAGAAATATTTGCTGAAATAAAATTGCACAGAACGAAGAGGGCCATCATAGTTTTTTTGCAGGTGGAGGTACTTCGGATATTTGAAGATTACCACCATTTTTTTAAATGGATCGGTATGTTTCTGCTTCCGTATCATGGTAGAGGATCTTAAAATGAGTTCAACGATCTATTACATAAGGTCATTGAAAATCATAGAACGTAGATAAAGGCGATAATTCTTACGGTTTTGATAGTAAATGAAACATACGTATTGTAAACTTATTTTATCAATGAAAATTTGAATGCAACATCTAAACTAATTTTATTAAGGATACATTGGGCGTTTTGCTAGAAGAGTCACCTTCACTTACACGATAAACCATGTGGTATCAACATGATGGATGTCCACCACATTATTCATTGATTGCGCGAAGGAAACTTGATGAAAAATTTCGAAATCGTTGGATTGGACGCAGCGGTCCAATATCGTGGCCAGCTTGTTCGCCAGACTTAACACCTCTAGATTTCTTTCTGTGGGGAACATTGAATGAGAAAGTGTACAAAGAAGTACCAAGTATACCTTACGACATGCAACAGTGAATTATTGCAGCCTGTGCGTCAATAAGTTTATAATAATAAGATCATAAGCGTCAGTAAGTATTATCGCCTTTCTCTACTTTCTATGACCTTCAGTGACCTTATGTAATAGGTTGTTGAACTCGTTTTAAGATCCTCTACCATGATACGGAAGCAAAAACATACCGATTTATTTAAAAAAATGGAGGTGACTTTCAAATGTCCGAAATACTTCCACCGGAAAAAGCTATTATCGCCACTGGATAGCCCCCTTCATACTGTGGAATTTTATTTCAGCAAATATTTCTGTGAAACTTAGTTACCGAGATATCTGAGGTGCTAATAGTTATTGTCCTGCCCTGTATAATATAGATGTTCTGTTTCCCACATACCTATCATCACCATTTTTTAAGTACTTCTAATAATCTGTATAAACTTCAACGAATTAATTCGTAACAAATTAATACGCAATTAATTGTGTAAATATGTAAACTCACCTAAACTATTAAACGACATCTAAGTTCATGTTGAATGTGGTAGGCGAGCGTTTGGTCAGTGTATCGCGGATACACTGTTCGATTACAAGACGTAACCGACTCGCGTTGGGACTATTTGAATTATATAATTGGTTGGTATACTAAAGGAGCGCTTTTCTAGGTTCTTTATGGTTTCGATGTTGTAACGAACTGTTTGCGATGACAATTTTTACTTAGCATTACATGTCGGAGGAGTCCTGACTGATGTAGGATATTTTAAGTGGTAGAATGACATCGGAGGATACAATTCTATAATTGGTGCGTGGACAAATCGTGGATGGTTTTTTGAAGAAGAAAGTGGAATGAAAGTGAAAGGACGATTGGAACTAAGGGGTGGTCTTGAAAATAGAAAGTCAGGGTCGATGCAAGGGATGACGATGCCTAGGTTGCAAAAATATGTTGTTATTTTCTAAATGTGGGAAGGTTTCTGACAGCCAAATGTCGCTATTGTTCTGTACTGTCTTATATCGGCAGGTACAGGGCTACAGGGTTTTTCTTTGCACTGAGGTTGAAATTACTATGGCCTTGAGGCTGGAATACATTGTGACGTAACAGCATAATTGTTGAGGTTATTCAGTACAAAACTCATGTTTACTTGAATAAGTCGAAAAGACATTTAATACAGAACATATAATTAATGTAGATAACAAATTGGTACATCACATGGCTCTTCAATCACATAACACTTTAATGTTTATACTCAGAATGAACGGCACGATGATGCGCGACGAATGGGCATTATGGTCGCGGGAACTAAAGGAAAAACGCAGGCCTAATGCTTGATCTCTATGATTACTAAACGCCATTACTTGTGGACTGAACAATCCTTCAATAATCTAATTTAATTTATTATAAGAAGTGTCCGAATATCTTTTCTGTAATATTCCTCCTGTTAACTCCGTAGGTGGTTCGGGAAGTTAATTATGTAGCAAATCAATTTCTTGATTTACAAAACAACAATTTATTCAACAATAACAATAAATATCCAAATTTAACAATTAACAAGAGTGGTCCGACTGTAAGAACACTTGTAAGGTGATCTTATTTATGTTCAAAGTACAAGTCCGATTATATTGTTCTATTTGCGTCCGATGTGATGTTCAAAAAATGTCCAACTTCTGTTCTAAGTTCAATTCTGTTCTCGTCCGATGCGATTCTATTCTATTCTAAGTTCAACTCTGTTCTAAATCCAAATTCATTTTGGTGTTTGTCCCGAGGTTTATCCTAGAGGAAGCTTCCGAATCTCCCTCTTAGTACCTCCTTGGAGGCGTCGATGTTCGGATCGGGCCTTGTCCTGCCCAATCCGAATTTTGGACAGTTTTTGGATTGTGCAACGCCCACAGCCTGGTTTGTTTCATCCTGCAAATCAAGGTCTGCAGAACGTTGCACAATCCCTGGGTTAATTTATTACCCATTCTTGTTCTTACGTCCTAGTCCTGGTGGTCATCACGTGAGGGTTTGCGATACATCAATCGCCGTCGAGAGTGGTTTAACCGGGGACCGTTTCCAGAGAAATCTGAAACCGGTATCTGGCCAGACCTAGTCCTTTAGAAATTGCATGCGGTCCGTGAAAAATTGTAACTTCCTCAAAAAGAGGATTCGACTGCATGTCGACTGCAACGGAAACCCTTCACGTGATGGCAACACCTCCTTTTTCTGGTGAATCTGCTTCTTCATTCCGATGTCTTATATGTTTTTTTTTCGATTCCTGTTTTTTAATATTGGTTTAGGGAGAAAAATATATGATTTTTTCTTCGGGATTAGTTTCATGGTTGCTAGCAAAGGGTCTGACGTGAGTAATAATTGCTTCAGTATATTCATATCACATGTTTTTCTACAAAATTTTCCTGTAAATTCTTCCCTGTATTCCTGTAAATGTTTGTAAATGTTCGAATCAGTGGTAGAGCATGTTTTATAATTAATGCTCCATGAATTAAAATTTTGTGCACAATGGAACTTATTGAGTATCACGGATATAATTGCATATATAATTTTGTTATTTTGGTAGAATATTTCGGGAAGCCCGATGTTTCCAATTACATAACTAGCCCATTGCTCCTGTGTCCTAAGCCTCAAAAGCTTATTGCTTTTAAATCACGTAAGAGCCCGTTATCTGTGCGAAATGTAATCTCGAACATATATTTTTTTTAGTAATAATTTAACAATAAGCAAACATATAATGCAAAGAGCAAAAAAGTCCCTTTTCCTTGTGTCAATATAAAGTTAACACCCCTGCTGTTATGTACATAGTTATAACTATTGTAACAATTTCTAGTTATGTTGGCATCACTGTTTACTAATATGATCTTAGGAAATCCCCGTGTCTTGTTTCCATGATAGAACAACAGAAGGAGATACTATTTGTATAATCTCGAAATGGGTAAACAAACAACTGTTAAAGAGCATCAAATAATAATCGAAATGCATATAAATAGATAGTCCTTAAGAGAAATTGCTAAAGTTGTGCAAAGAAGTCATGTGGCTGTGAAAAAGATCATTGACAAATATGATAATCTCGGATTATTAAGTAATATTGATCATAAACGGCGACCGAAAAAACTCAATGAGAGTGATGTGAGGCAAATTTGCAAAAAAGTAAAAGAAAATCCTTTTCCGAGAGCTGTAAAAATAGCAGAAGAACTGAGTAATCTAAAGAAAAAAACGGTTAGTGCAAGCACAATCTGTAGAACACTAAATAGAGCAGGGTTATTTGGAAGAGTTCCGAGGAAGAAACGGTTACAATATGCTAAAGACCACCTCAAATATAATGCATCTTTCTGGAATGATACTCTCATCACTGATGAGAGCAAATTCAAAATTTATCAAGACAGAAAACCGCCGAAAGTATGGAGAAGTAAAAATAGTGCTTTGGAGGAATAGAACTTAGTCCATACAGTCAAATATTGAGGGGAATCTGTGATGGTCTGGGGGTGTGTGGCTGCTTCCGTGGTTGGAAACCTCGTGTTCATTGAAAATACAATGAAAAAAGAAGATTACGTTGACATATTGCGGAGAAACTTAGAGCCTTCCATTGCGAAATTGAATTTATCAAGAACATGGACATTTTAAAGTGACAACGATCCGAAGCATACATCACGCATGGCAAAGAAATGGCTTTTTTACAGGACACCAAAACAATTAAAACATCCTCCGCAATCCCCAGATCTTAATTCCATAGAAATTCTATGGGATTATCTGGATTGAAAAATACGAAAAAGAGAGATGACATTGAAAGAAACTCTAAGGAATATTATTTTAGAAGAATGGAATCAAATTTTAGCAAATTATACATCTCCATTGGTCAAATTTGTGAGAAATAGATTGATCGAAGATGTAGAAAACAGCGGACGTTTAACAAAATATTAATTTCACAAAAAAAAGGAAAAATTGTTATTGATAACTATAGATGTTAGCTTTATATCGACTCAAGGAAAAAGGACATTTTTTGTTCTTTGCATTATATGTTTGCTTATTGTTAAATTATTACTAAAAAGAATATATGTTTTTTATAAAAGATTAACTGAGCTTTTAATATCATACACCTTTCCCCTATTTTCTTTCATACCTTTTAAATTATTTCAAAGAGAAGTTGTTAGATTAGGGAGGGTTAAAATATTTTATTTGAATGCCTCGTCTAACGGAGGTCCGGATCACGAGGAAAAGGACGATAGAAAAGTAATAATTGCACGTTTGATTTATTTTTCCGTTTATTTTTCTTTTTCAGCGCAACAAAACCTGACTCTTAATATCGCTTTTTTTTTCTCCTAAGCCTCGAACGTCTGGCCGTCGTCTGGCCGGGAAAAAACTGTCCGCTGTGGTTCGCGTCACGCTGCACTGAAACAAAAGAGACGAAACTAGGCGCAAATACGTGGTAACGTTAGTCACGTTGTCCGTCTCGTTTTAATGTTCTCGCGCTCCTGTTTGTGCTTGTCGCACTCAAAAGCGGGGAATTCAGCCGCCGCGTTACGCAGCTAATCTAGTGGACTGTATGTGTGAACGTTTCCTTTAAACCAGGAAACGTTTGATTGCAGTTTGGGAAGGCGAGAATCAAGTTTCATTTTTCCACGACTGCAAGTCTCGACTGTCGTAGGGGAGGTTAACAGAGGGAGGTTGTAAGGCTCCGATTGTTTGTCTGCTCCTCGGCTTCTTACCGTTCTCGTAATGCGTACGGGCACATCGTGGTATAGTACCTTAACGGCGCAAGCAGCGACTGATAATTAAGGTACGTTCACCACGGCGCTATTTGAGCGGTGTTCTACGACCAGTGTCCGTACACACTGGCGATGAGTGGACCGCGATCTAGCTGGTCGCCGGATGCCGGAACTCAAAGGTTGTCCCGAACACCGACTGGAGGACGGCAAGTCAACCCAGGGTATATACGCCACGAAGGCCCCTATAGGTGGGGGTGTAATTGTTCGACAGTCAAGGGAGGTTCGAGAGTCAAACTCGATACCTCGGACACGACCTCTAATTGCAACGATACGTGCCTGAATTCAGACTGATGTGGATTATAGCCACCGCTGAATAGAAATCTCGTATTATAATCCACGAGATTTTACAGTCTTGTTGATCTGGTCGAAGCCCGACCTGCTCTGTTTTGAATTATAAACGGGTTGCGGAAAGATTCACGGTAAGGGATTGTTTCACAATCCGTTCTCGTATTGAGTCCTTCCTTTTCCACGTTTATAATTTCTTCGAAAGTTCGAATAACTCGTAACTATTCGGTCGTATTGGAATGTCCGTGGAGCGAGGTCGTATGCCCATGTGCTCCCTGCCGGTACCAGATTAAGAGTGACGGACGGGCACGGATAGTCAAAATGTTCGCTCGAAGGGTGAAACCTCCGTAGAGCGGCGTTGTAGACGTTTTTCGAGTCCGTCTTTTTCTAATACAAAATTGTCGTACCTTCTCTAGACACGCGCGTCAAAACTTTTCGTTTCGAAATTGTGCGTTACGTGGTCGATCGCGTGATGTCTCGAAAAAACCCGAGAGCGACTGTTTTTCTATTCCGTACTGTTTTCGTGTAGCGGATACGATGACCGAGGTACCTCTGGTCACTTACATACGCCGAAAACAATACCGGGTGACAAATTTTATTCTACTTTAGAATATGTCGAATTAACGCGATATTTAAACAGAAGTTGAAAATTTCAAGTGTTAACTTTATGTGTATTGGCGCTCACTATAGCTTTATAACACGTCGTTTACTAATGGTGCACAAGCGAATATTATTAATTTCTAGCGATGGTCCTCCCAATTAAGGGTTCGACTGGTCATTACAAAAACGAGAAATAACTAAATCCCCAATAACAACAATTTACGATCGGTCAGCGGACCCGCAGGAGGCGGCGGGGGGGGGGGGCTCCCTCCGCGAGGGTACGAGAAGCGAGACCCCGCACCCCGCCGAAGCAGGTTGACCGACTGTGTGAGGAGGGGAACCGCCATGCGCGAGAAGATGCGTACCAACGGTGGCGGTATCGACTTCCCACTGCAGGACAAATTCCTCCGCTCCCACAACAACGACGACGGCGACGACGATGATGTTACGAGCCAGGGCCGTGCAGCGCGCGTGGCCTGCGAGTGTGGGAGAGAGTATGGAATATGGTATCAATTTGTTAGTTAGGTACACGGACGAACCCAATGCGAAATTGGGGAGCCGCTAGGATAGTTGATAACGAGGACGAACCTGATGCGAAATCAGGGAGCCTCTGGGATGGAGTCACGTACGGACGAACCTGGTGCGAAACCAGGGAGCCGTAGGAGGGTGAAACGTCGTGAACGAACCCGATGCGAAATCGGGGAGTCACTAGGATTGTTGATAACGACGCAGACGAACCCAATGCGAAATCGGGGAGCTGCTAGGAGGTTGGAAGAAACACAGACGAACTCGATGCGTAATCGAGGAGCTGCTGGGAGGTTGGATAAATCACAGACGAACCTGATGCGAAATCAGGGAGCTGTAGGATGCGGACGAACCTGATGCGTGATCAAGGAGCCGCTAGGATGGTAATAGATTGCGTGGACGAACTCGATGCGTAATCGAGGAGCCACTAGGTTGTAAGAGGTTGTATTTGGATTTGGGGATATGTTAATTGAACTCGTAACTATGAATTATTAAATATAATATAACTCGAGCGGTAAGGTTATATTATTATGGGAACGTTTAACTAATGATAACCGCTTTATATAATTATGGGTTAAAGAAGTTGGGTAACTCTGATTTGATAATAAAAGTAGATATATTCTTAAATCAACAAATAAAATACAATTGTTTCGTGTATCTTGTGTCGCGATCAAAGAATGATTATATTTACCTAAAAAGATCTTGCGCGGTGTTGACGCACTGGCGATGCGGGGGTATGTCAGTTGAAATTAATGGCCGCAATAGAATTTATGCCGGTTCACGGATTCTATATGGTATAATATTGATACGACAGGGAACTGTAGCCCGATCTCACAAATACAACTGACTAACAAAAATCGTATACGCGTAACGAGAGTCGTGGAGTTGACACTAAGCGTGACGGTACGATTATGATCCCGCGAGTAATGAAATCACGGGGTTTATATACCAAAAAATCTGTGTGGGGCGGATTCAAAAGTACGTTAGAAATCACCGTGTGCACTATTCTCCGAATTGTATTAATTAACGAGCTGCTCTATTCTCCGAATTGTATTAATTAACGGGCTGCTGCATCGCGACGGAAGTGACCCCCATTTCAAAGGTTAGATAAGTAGCAGGGCGATTTCATAATGCACGCAAGTGGCAAGAAAAATTTGAGGAATGAAACGTTCGACATACGTAACAATGACAACGGCAACGACGACGACCTTAGTGGTTCGGGGATCAATTCCGACACTGGTTGTGACACCACAGCCCTTTTTTTTTTTTTGTACGTGGGAAAATCCTCATGGATACCCGCGGGCCCACCCGAAGGGCGGGCCGGCGGGTAGTGCTGGACTCTTACCGGCTAAAACCCCACGGTGACCATCCTCAGACGCCTGGCGAGGGACCGGGAACTCTAGTGAGACATCACAGAGTCCCCCGCCGTGTCGTGCCTCTTCAGGCTCCTTCGGGTGGGAGGCACTCCCCCCACCGCATTCCCACTCAACCGCAGGCGCCTGGTCACCAGCGCCCACGGCCCCGTGACATAGGACTAAGCCGCCGACTGGGTGGCCACGTTGGCCGCTGGACTCATCCGCAGCCAACGGGCCAACCTGCAGCCTTAGGTAACACCCGCGGCAAATATCCCATGCCCCGGGCCACTCACACACACATTCACCCACGCAAAGCATTTATACCGGTGTTTGGTCCGCGGGAGCTTTCGCTCCAACCTCCGGGATCACATGCGAGGATGTGGTCACCAGCCTCGACAGGTTAGTGACCCCATCCCCGCACCCCATCCCAGCGGCTACCCCTATCCGCCACCTGGGGACGCGTCACGTAGGGGTTCACCTCCCCTGCCGCCTGGACAACCAAACGGGTGCGTGGGCCCCTATCCGCCACCTGGGGACGCGCCAAACGGGGTTCAACTCCATCGACGAGGGCGCAAACTAGGAGAGCCATCACCGAGCCTCCCCTCCCCCCGGCAGGCCCCGGAAACACCAGGACGAAGGAGGACAATCTGTACCCACCAGGCGGTGGTGCTCGTTGCGACCGGGAGAAGGACGCCGCCGACGACATTTCTAGCGGCGGTAGGATGGTCCACCCCAAGGAGGGGAAGAAGCTAACGGGCTGTTTCTTTCCCGCTCGGGAGGTAGACGGCGAGGGCAACACCACCGCCTTCACATCCCCCGAGGTGGGGATAACGAGAAGAAGGAGGAGGAGGAGGCACCCGACAATTGAGGAGTCGTCGTTGGAGGAGGAAGAGACTGCACCGATTTCGTCGTCGTCGTTGGAAGAGGAATGGAGAGTGGCGGCCCCCAGAAGTAGAGGAGGAGAAAGGACAGGGCTACGGACTCCCGTGCCGGGGGGGGGGGGCAGAAAACGACGGGGAGAAGACAAACGAACCCCGGCAGCGCGAGATCGGTCGGTCCTTCCGTGGATGCGGGACGGGGCCGAAACATAGACCAAGGCCCAAATAATAATAACAATTTTAACTACCTAACAAAAAATAACAGCAGTAGAAAGTACTGCGATAGGGCCACCAGCACCATTAATTTTAATTTTAATATGTACGACGACCCGCAAAGGGATTCTAATTTTAACATAGTAGACGCGAGCCGGGGCAATCCGATTAATATCCCCGGGCCAAACCGGGGACCTAATTTCAAACAAATTGTGGACGACAACGAGGGGGCGCGGGAGTGCTGCCAACCTGAGGACCTTTTCACGTCACGACCCGATGCCTGGAGGTGAGAGGACACAGCGGACATGCGAGGGGCTCAGGCATGGGCCGGCACGTGACTCCAACGCAATCGTGGAGCGTCCGAGGAGAGGGCGCGGACCCCCGGAAGAGAGCAGGCACCTGTGACTGTCCCCCCCCCCCCCGACGCGGTGACGCCGAGGATGCGCCCTAAAGGGCGCGAATCGTCGCAGTCGCGGAGGCGGTGGAGACATCGGAGGGCTTAGAGGCCCTTGACGCCCTTGTGGCGGATTTCCTTAGCTCGAGGAGTTCTGCTCGTGGGGGGAGGGGGGGGGGCGGAAAACTGGATACGGCGGAAAGATCGGGGGAGCGGCCTAGAGGGAACGCCAGTTGCAATGGAGTGACCGGGGCTCCTTTCACACGGACGGAACACGTCCGGGAAGCGACGAGGATCCAGCGTTTGTTCCGAACAAACTGCAAGCGGGCAATGAAGAAGGTACTAACCGGGCAATCCCCGCATTGTCAGGTTTAGTTTACTGTCACTTTAGTTCGATATACGCAGTTCGGGATCGTTCGTAATACTTCTCGGCGCTCCATCGCGACCAGCCGGATGAGGGTTCCAATAAAGCTCTGGAGAGGTCTTTCGAGGCGGCCGAGGTGTCCAACCGGCTCAGGAGAATGAAAAAATCGTCTCCTGGTCGATTGGCCGGTGAAGTTAATTCCCTCCCTGTGGAAGGAGTCCAACACTGTCTTGATTCACAAAAATGGTGAAAGATATGACCTCAGCAACTAACGTCCCATCACTATGGATGACGCCGCCCCCAAACTCTTCACACCTGTGATGGCCGACTGTCTCACACGCTAGGACGTCCAAAAATGATGGCTTGCCACGGCACAGAAGGGCTTCTTGCTGTACGAGAGGTGCCCTAAGCACAACTTTGTTCTGCGGGAGCTCCTAGCCGACGTGAAGCGAGGTGCGGAGCGAACCTGGGGCGAATAGCGCAGACGGGGCGAATAGGGAAGACGGGGCGAATGTCGCGGACGGGACGAATAGGGTGACGGGACGCACAGGGAAGACGAGGCGAATAGGGGGACGGGGCGAATAGGGAGACTGGGCGAATAGGGAGACGGGGCGAATGGCGAACACGGGGCGAATGGCGAAGACGGGGTGTATAGGGGGACGGGGCCAATGGCGAAGACGAGGCGAACAACGAAAACGGGGCGAATAAGGAAGACGGGGCGAATGATGAAGGCGGAGCGAATAGGGAGACGGGACGAATAGGGATGACGGGGCGCATAGGAAGACGGGGCGAATGGCGAAGACGCGGCGAACAGGGAAGACGGGGCGAATAGGGATGACGGGGCGAATAGGGAGATGGGGCGAATAGGGGGACGGGGCGAATGGCGAAGACGAGGCGAACAACGAAAACGGGGCGAATAAGGAAGACGGGGCGAATGATGAAGGCGGAGCGAATAGCGTAAATGGTGCTAATAGCGAAGAAGCGTCGAATAACGAAGATGGTGCTAATAGCGAAGAAGCGTCGAATAACGAAGACAGAGCGAATAAGGAGACAGAACAAACATTTTTTATGTTAAGCAATATTCATTTAGTTTGTTATAGTTGCACAATAAATACAGATATATTTACAATAATATGTTTGTCGTATTCTTTCCAAATCATTCCTAAACTTCTTTTTTCGAATTAAACATAGTTTCCTATATGGTGTACGATTTGGGCTGTGACTCATTGTAGGTCGGAAAGTAAAAATGCTGGGGCATTCGAGACTTAGAATCGTACGTCGATTATCGCGAGGTCGTATTTCAGCTGCTTCTCTTTTACGAGAGCAAGAAGGAAAGGCTCACACTAACGTTCTTTATCGTTTTCCCGGAATTGTGTCGAATTCGATGCATTCAATGAATTTCAAATTTCAAAGAATGTGAGCTTTTCCTTCTTGCTCTTGAAACAGCTGAAATACGATCTCGCGATAATCGGCATACGATTCCAAGTCTCGACTGCCCCAGCATTTTTACTTTCCAACCTATGTAAGGTATAAGGAAAGTACCAGAATGAAAGAAAAATTTCGAAAATTTTATTTAACGGAAATACACGTTTTAGGATCCCCTGATCATATCGTGACTATTAATTTTTTTTGTTCCTATGCTATTAACATGATTGCGTTTAAACGGCTGAATGAATTTGAATGAAACTTTACATTTAAATTTTGTGTTCTCGTTTCAAGGTCTGATTAGATTTTGGGCGTAATCAGTTTACGGATAATCATGATTATACGTCTTGTAGTTTTATAATTATTTCAATACATATACATTATTTGTAAAAATGTTTTAAAACGTTTTATATAAATCTTGAGAGGGATTAAGATCAAATAAACTTTATCTCTATTTTTCCTATCTGCTGTTACAGCAGTGACTCATGCAGGTTGACAACAGTGTTCTGTTTATACTCTTCGCGGATCACTGGGTCGTAGAAATGACGAGAATGGAGAAAGACGTAGCCTAATTTCATCATACATACATAGCCTAGTCTCCGTAGGTTTTTAAAGGGCAAGAATTAAAAATAAAATTCTATTGCATGAATAGCAGTGAATTTAATGTATTCCATTTTACAGTAATGAATTCAGTGGGGAATAAAGAAAAAGGCAAGACGAATGTGAAAAATAAATAACTATTTTGTGTACAAATAAATAACTGGAGTTCGATTGGAACCGTGATAATGAGCGGACGTGCTTGTCAACACCGTGCGTGCTGTGAACGCGAGTGCCATATACAGTGTCAATCAAATCTTATATGTATTCTTGATAGTCTGTGTTAATGTGAATTAGTGAATATTAGTAAATTGTTATAAACCAACCTCTTAACTCATCTCTACGCCTTCTCGGTGCAACCTATTCACCGAAATGGCTTCTGACCACGGAAATTTTTTACCCCAAACTGTTAATAATAACCCTAATGCACCACGACGAAGCTACAATAAAGTAGTACAAAGTGATTGCTTCCCCAAAAAAGATCAAGCGATCGTAATCGAAGCCAAAGATGGAATTCAATTAAAAGATTACGCTCATGCATTAGGCAGAATTACCAATCCAGCGAATATTAGATTTATGTCAAGAGTATCCAACGATAGAATTTGTGTGTTTTTGGCGAGTAAGAAAATCGCGGACGACCTCACCAATAAATATAAACACATTAAAACTAACGGTACTGATGTAGCCGTAAGGCTGTTAATCAGCAAAGCTCAACGTATAATACTTTTAAATGTTTGTCCAACAATCCCTCACTCAATAATTAAAGAAATACTTGATAAAATTGGAGTAAAAAGAGAATCAGCTGTTTCATTCCTAAGAGCTGGCATGGCAGAAAAGGGTTTTGCACACATCCTCAGTTTTCGTCGTCAATTATATATCCATCTAGATGACACACATAAAATCCCAGACTCAATCAAAATTGAACATGAACAAACCACATACTGGATCTATCCCTCCACAGATACATTAAAATGCTTCATATGTAATAAAGAGGGTCACGTCGCAAAAAACTGTAAAACCGATAAAAACCAATCCTTGCTTTCTGAATCTCCACAAACAAGTGTGTTTATAAAACCCCAAGACCCCAAAATAGTTCCAATAGTATCTAATATTGATAGTACAGACATGGCAAAGGAATCAGAAAACCCTAGTGACAATATAGCAACAGAAACCATGGACATAGATCCATTGATCAGAACTTTAAAACGCACAAGATCCGAAATGACCGACAATTCAAGCCTCACCACAGAAGGAACCAACCATTTAAACCATGCCATAGAAGAACCAATCAATCTTCAACAAATCCTGGAAACTGAATCGAAATGCAATCAGTCAAAGAAAAAACAAAACGTTGTAACAAAGAGCGATAAAAGCATAGATGACATGTTGCAGCCAGTTAAACACGTACTAGAAGAACCTGATAAGATGTTAAACTTCTACCAACTTAAAAGCTTTATTGAAAACACACTTGGATCTCCCAACACTAAAGAGATTGCAACAGAATACACAGATGACGTAGAAGCTTTAGCAAATTTTATGAAAGAGCTCTACCCTTACCTCACAGACCGTTGTATCAAAAAGAGATTCACAAGAATCACGAGAAAACTAGTTAAATCTACCAAGGCTGATCTCTCAATGAGCTCTTCTGCTTCTTCGGATTGTTCAGATACTCTCCAGTGCTCCGAAGACGAATACACCAATTAAATATCAAACAAATAAAATACTGTTCAATAAGTATAAATGCTAAGGAAGATTATACAATGGAATGTTAATAATTTAAAAGTATCAGTATTAAAGGTTTCAACGTAGTCCAAAAAAATAGAAGAAATGCTTTGATTGCGAGCGGCGGAGTAGCAATCTACATGAAACAAAGCCTAAATTACGCAGAAATACCGCTAAACACTAATATTGAAGCAATTGCGGTCTCAATCATTCTACGTCAAAAAGAAATATGTATATGCAACATCTACATTCAAAATAACTACCAACTTCAAGAAGCCGAATTAATCAACATTATAGAGCAACTCCCCAAACCTTTCCTATTAATGGGAGCTTTCAACAGCCATAATATAATGTGGGAATCTGTAAACACAGACGCTAGAGGAAAACTAATGGAAAATATAATACTCAAATCAGAAATCACCTTGTTGAATAATTCCGAACCCACTCATTTCAACGTGTCAAATGGCTCTTACAGTTCAATAGACCTAACCTTCTGCAGTCCCAACATTTTCAACAGCATTGAATACGAAATTTCAACCGAGTTATATAATAGCGACCACTTCCCCATTATCATTGAACAAATAGACAACAATGCTGAAAACCATATAACACAACCTAGATGGAAATTAAAAAAAGCGGACTGGCCGCTATACCGCCACGAAGTAAATCAAAACCTTCCATCATTACAAACGCCTGATGCCTCAAACTGTTCGGAAATAAACCAAATATTAAAAGAGTTTGAAGAAGTAATCACCCATGCTGCCACAAAATCCATACCTAAAACATCAAATAATACAGAGGAAAAGAATCTCCCTTGGTGGAATGATGAATGCCGCAATGCAATTAAGGAAAAGAAACATGCCTTCAACGTATATAAAAAACATAAAACTGATTTCAATTTAATAGAGTTCAAGCGGGCAAGGGCCAAAGCAAGAAAAATCCTTAAACAAGCAAAAAAGAATTCGTGGATAAATTACATCGCATCCTTCACAAAGACCATTCCATGTGAACAAATATAGAATAAACTGAAGGAAATTAATGGCCAGAAAGTAAGTTCCCAAATTACTGCAATCAAAAGTTCTGATAATTCAACTACCACAGACGCTACAGAAATTGCCACCCTTCTAGCTACTACCTTTGCAAATAATTCAAGTAATGAAAATTTCGACCCAAACTTTCTCAAAATTAAAGCTAGTGTTGAAGAAAATTCAAGACACGAACATATCATTTCTCAGACAAATAACCACACCCTCAACATGACAATTCTGCCTACCGAATTACAATCGGCGCTAAAATCTGTTAAAAATTCCAGCCCAGGACCCGACAACATTCCAAATATTTTTATCCAACAACTACCAAAAGCAGGAATAAATTGTTTATTAGATATCTATAACTGCATATGGCTGAATGGTGTTTTCCCTACCAAGTGGCAAGATGCAATAGTAGTTCCCATTCTAAAACCTGGAAAAAACAAGCTTCAAATTGACAACTACAGACCTATCGCCCTGACATGCTGCCTATGCAAATTGCTAGAGAAAGTAATCTGCAAAAGACTGCGATGGTATCTGGAAACCAATAATCTACTAGAAAAAAATCAAAATGGGTTTAGACGGTATCGTTCGACGATTGACAATCTTGCAATGTTAGATATAAACATTTGCGAAGCCTTCCTTAAAAAACAATATCTAATAGCAGTATGTCTGGATATTGAGAAGGCTTGCGACATGCTTTGGAGACACCGAATAATACAACAATTTATAAAGTGGAACATAAGTGGAAGCATGATAAAATTTATATACAATTTCCTAAAAAGCAGATCTATATATGTCCGTGTCAACGACAATTTATCCAAGAAAGTTGAAATCTTAAATGGGGTACCGCAAGGATCTGTACTAAGCGTAATTTTATTCTTGATTGCAATAAACGATATCGCTGAAGTTTTCTCTAAACCAGTTAAGTACACCATATTCGCTGACGACTGTATCTTCTTTATAACCGGGAAAAGTCTAAACACTAGTCAGTAAATCCTTCAAGACAATTTAGATAGACTCCAAAAATACGCCCTACAAACTGGATTCAAATTCTCCGAAAACAAAACTACCGTTACAATTTTTTCAAAACAAAGAACAACATAAAACCACCAACTACAGCTACACTTAGGCCAGAACCAACTCTTGATAACAAGCACGCCAAAAATTCTCGGCCTAATTTTTGATAACAAATACACTTGGACTCTATTCCTTAAAAAGCTCAAAGAAGAATGTGTCAAGAGATTAAATATATTCAAGGTCATCGCTTCGAAAAACTGGGGAGCTAATTCCAAATTCTAATTAACTCATATAAGGCCTTAGTTCTGTCCAAACTTGATTATGGCTCAATTGTCTATGATTCTGCAAAACCACGCGTTCTAAAATTATTAACACCTATACACAATGCCGGAGCTAGAATAGCCACTGGAGCCTTCCGAACGAGTCCGGTTACTGCAATTCTATGCGAAGCTGGTTTGACACCATTAGAAACTCGAAGAAAACAACTGAGCTTATCGTATGCGGCAACCAGATTATCAACGCCTTCAAACCCTATCTACGAACAATTAACTAACACCGCCCATTTCAATGAATTTAAGGAAAAGCCCAAACTACCGAAACCGTTAAATAATAGAGTCAAAATATACTGGCAAGAACTAAATATAGATACACCAAAAATTATATCGAGAATACAGTATTAAATTCCACCATGGGCGATAGATCCTCCTTGGATACTCGATAAAATTCTGAAAGCAGGCAAAAACACCAACTCAAACGTTCTCAAAAGTCTATATACTGAATTATCTAATGAATACCCACACCATACGCAAATTTTCACTGATGTCTCAAAATCAGGACAGGGGACTGGATGTGCGGTATATACTCCCGAACATGAGCTGCTATTCAGGCTTCCGGAAACATTCACAGTATTCATTAGTGAAGCATCAGCTGTTCTACAAGCCCTGAAGTACATAGAAGAAACAACATACAACAAATCCATCATTCTAACTGATTCAAAAAGCACCCTACTCGCTCTACAAAATTTGGAAACAAATAACACAGTAATCCAAAACATTATTGAATTGAATGAAACCCTTAAGCGAGACAAAAGAGAAGTATTATATTCCTGGATTCCCGCCCATATTGGCATTGAAGGCAATGAGAAGGCCGATACAGCAGCAAAACTGGCTAGCTCTAGTACAACTATAATGAAATATGAGCAGGCAACTCATCAAGACCTCCAAAAGCATTGCACCAAGGCACTAACGGAAGTGTGGAATGAAGAATGAAGAAATAGCAGATCGACTAAGCTACACAAAGTTCGGAACAATATATATGACTTCAATCCAGCGCTACTACTAAACAGAAAAGATCAAGTGAAAACAACCTGATTAAGAATAGGATACTCAAGCTGGACACACTTATACCTTATCACAAAAACTGAACCAAATTCCTGCGACATCTGTAACGTACAAAATACTATTGAACACATCTTGACAATTTGCCCTAAATACAATATGAAGAGGATTCAACACAAGCTACAAAATTCACTAACGATCTTACGAGAAATAGACTCCTGCAAAAAAGTTTTAAACTTCTTAAAAGACATCAAAGTATACCAACTACTCTAAATATGAGTAGTTCCACTAGGTAACCCAACTGTGGTCACTAATAACCTACGAGGTGCATGTGACCTAAAACGCTCAAAAAAAAAAAAAAAAATAAATAACTATTTTTTACATCCTAATGGAAGGAGGGAAATTGAGATCCATTAGATTTCCATTGAACGAGAACGTGCACAGAATTGTTTTTCCAATATTTCGATTATATTATTATGTAAAGTTAAGTCAAATATATAACATTTGATTCTGTGTAACAAATTGATACGGTTGTTCGCGTTCGGATTTGGTTGGTCGGATTGAAATCGGGGTAGTTGTGATTTCGAGAAAACGTTTATTTAGTAACAATAACAAAGTGGACTGTATATGTTAATGAGTAGCGCGACTGTAATATAGGAAGAACTGTTTCCCCCGTTCTACTTTCAAATATGTGTTCAACAACAAGTTAAGAGAGTTGACTGGTATCCTGATCGGATAAGAGTTGACTGCTTCTACGAGAGGATCGGTTAAGAGATGACTGGTATCCCGAAAGGATTGGATAAGAGTCACTTCGGTGTCAGGAGTCCGTTTCCTCCTCGGCGTAGATCCCCTCCAAGAGGTATACTTGGGGGTGTTTGCAAATTCCTCTATGGAATTTGTGACTCGATTGATTGGCCATCGACTTGGGAGAAGAGGACCCATTTTCCTGCCCCATTTCGGCAAGCAACTCCTCCTTCACCTCGGTGGTGGAGGAAAGTCCCAGGACACGTTGGCGAGGGTGGCCGAGGTTTTCTCCCCAAGTCGAAGGCCGCATTAATTTACCGAGAAAGAAACGGAACTCCGGATTATCAACGCGTCAAAAGGCCGCGTCTGTTTTGCAGCTGTTTTTTGGCTATACAGGGTGTCCCGTAAATAGTGTAGGAGCCGGAAATGTGGGGTAGCTGAGACGATTCTGAACAACAATTTCCTTTGCAAAAATGTCGGATGGAGCTTCGTTTTTGAATTATTAACGAAAAACACTGACGAATCACGGCGCGTGCCTGCCGCGCGCTCAGGGCCGTCCGAACTAAGAGAGCCACCGTGTCGGGTAGGTAGCAAGATGTGCATCGGAGATACGTCGAGGAACGAATACAAATAATTAAAAATACTACCACTGCAACTGTTACCTCTGCAGATTGGATAAATCAGTCAGATAAATCGAATTTATTAATTATTTGTATTCGCCGTTTCCAAGAAAGAAGAAATAAAATGTGGGAAGATGCTCTCGGAATTTTTAGGAAATTAATTCTTCGCACCTGAGTGGCGCTTCTCGCCAGAGTGTGTTAAAATTAAAATAAGAATTATTTTCAGAAAATTAAAATAAATACGGTAAGAACCATTTGTAATCGTTTGTTATTAAAAACTGTACTGGAAAAGCAGGCTGGATTTGTGCGTACCGAAACATTCTTCGCATGCAAGGGGTTAATAGAGAATTAATTGAAATTCGCCTTACCCATTTACTTGCAAGTTGCAATAGGGCCGGTTAGTGCACCCCTGTCGATCATGGAAAGGTCGAAGACCCCAATAAAAATCAGCTGATGGGACGACCCGGTCACTGCACTCGCTTCTTACCCCGAAAACACTTTACAGTACGGTCACTAGCACTTTTCACTTTTACATTTTCGGGGTAAGAAGCGGGTGCAGTGACCGGGCCGTCCCATCAGCTGATTTTTATTGGGGTCTTCGACCTTTCCATGATCGACAGGGGTGCACTAACTGGCCCTATTGCAACTTGCAAGTAAATGGGTAAGGCGAATTTCAATTAATTCTCTATTAACCCCTTGCATGCGAAAAATGTTTCGGTTCGCACAAATCCAGTCTGCTTTTCCAGTACAGTTTTTAATAACAAACGATTACAAATGGTTCTTACCGTATTTATTTTAATTTTCTGAAAATAATTCTTATTTTAATTTTAACACACTCTGGCAAGAAGCGCCACTCAGGTGCGAAGAATTAATTTCCTAAAAATTCCGAGAGCATCTTCCCACATTTTATTTCTTCTTTCTTGGAAACGGCGAATACAAATAATTAATAAATTCGATTTATCTGACTGATTTATCCAATCTGCAGAGGTAACAGTTGCAGTGGTAGTATTTTTAATTATTTGTATTCGTTCCTCGACGTATCTCCGATGCACATCTTGCTACCTACCCGACACGGTGGCTCTCTTAGTTCGGACGGCCCTGAGCGCGCGGCAGGCACGCGCCGTGATTCGTCAGTGTTTTTCGTTAATAATTCAAAAACGAAGCTCCATCCGACATTTTTGCAAAGGAAATTGTTGTTCAGAATCGTCTCAGCTACCCCACATTTCCGGCTCCTACACTATTTACGGGACACCCTGTATTGTTCCGCGTGTCGGCGATGGCCGTTGTCATCGGTGCCTACATTTGGCCTCGACGACCGTACCACCCGCGGACCAATATAGCCCTTCGCTGGTCAACTCGAGTGTAGCGTTTCTTTCATTTGACAATTCTTTTCTGTTACTTTGAAATTTGCCAGATGCGAGAGACTCGAAGATCTTTGCGACGTAGTACCGATCCTGCATCTGGCAATATAAAGGACCGGAAACAACTCGAGTTGGCCAGCGGAATGTGCGCATTTTGTTTCCCGAACAACGGTTATTGAAAAATATAGCGGGAAAAGTCAGTATTAATCTATTTCTGTAGCAATTCATTCTCCTATTTAGATCATATCTTTAGAAAATATTTGTTACTGAAGATTGTTACAGTGTGCACGGTACTGGTTAAGAGTGATTTTTCATTTTAATAAATTTTACTTACTCCAATTTCTAAATATTTATTTCTTAATTAATCTTTTAAGAGTAAGACTGCTTTGAACAACATTATTCTAAAATATTTGTGCAATACGTTCTTAATGTGGTTTAGGTAGGTATGCAATGTATAAGATTTCGATTAATTTTTCCTTTCTAGAAAAAATAGAAGAAAAGTTTATTTGATCTTAATCCTTCTTAAGATTTATATAAATCGTATTAAAAATTTTTTCAAATAATGTATGTAGGATTAGAACGGTAAAATCTATTCCCTTAATAAAAATGCGCGAACGAATACAATAAACGTATAACTCTTAGAAATGGAAAAAACACACAGTGACAAATAACTTTAGCAAACGTAACGCACAACACAACTTGTAATAACCGTAATCGCAACGTAACGTATAAAATATTCGTAATCGTATCGTATGATATTCGTAATCATAATCGCAACGTTCCCCCGTAACGGACTGCCGTCAAATCTGCTCTTCCGGACGCGTGTTTTTATCCCTTTTCTCTCGAACACTTGCCGGTTTCACGTCCGGTAAAGCTTCGAGAACGTTCTCGTCGTTTCGCATCGATGTTCCGTAACCATAGTTCACGCACTCATACAATCAATCATTTATTCAATCTGAGTTGGCACATTCATGTAATTCAATCATTCCAGAACGTTCTTGACGTTTCGCATTTAACCCTTGCCAGTTCCTCATCCGGGATTGTTTCCCGAATGTTCCTAACGTTTATAAACATTCCTTCTCTAAGGTCGACGCACTCATACATTCACCCATTCAATCATTCAATCAGAGTCGACATATTCATTCCGCTTAGCTGTTCACCGCAATCGATGCGATTCGACGCAGAACGCTCGTCTCCTACATGTATATGTATCGAAATAATTATAAAACTATAAGATGTATAATCATCATTATCCGAGGGCTAATCACGCTCAAAACGCTAATTAGACCTTGAAACGAGAACATAAAACTTCAATGTAAAGTTTCATTGAAATTCATTCAGCCGTTTAGACGTGTAAGAAAAGGCTAGAAAGTACAAGGATATTTCTTATGCTATCGCTGAGCTCCGCACGATGTAACGCAGTTAGACGTTCCGAACGAAGTGTCTTTCTCGTTCTGGCCCAAGTCGCCATGCAGCCCTCTTGACGAAGGCCTTTTAAGGGCCTTCGGGGGTGGTTTATGACGAGGCCTGGCGTTCGTCGCTGGGGTCCGCTTGCCTGCGCGACGTCTTGCCCGTTGTCATGCCTCATATGTACCGGGTAGTGTCGGAATTTCCAACAGACGCAATCATGTTAATAGCATAGGAACAAAAAAATTTCATTTTTTTTAATAGTCACAATATGATCAGGGGGTCCTAAAACGTGTATTTCCGCTAAATAAAATTTTCGAAATTTTTCTTTCATTATGGTACTTTCCTTATACCTTACATAGGTCGGAAAGTAAAAATGCTAGGGCAGTCGAGACTTGAAATCGTATGCCGATTATCGCGAGATCGTATTTCAGCTGTTTCAAGAACAAGAAGGAAGGGCTCACACTAGCATTCTTTATCGATTTCCCGAAGTTGTGCGAAGTGCACAGCTCACGTACACGTGGCTCATGCGGTAGCATACGCCTGCTATCCCCACCACTCCGTTAGACGCTAAGGAAGTTCGTCGTCACTACTGTCGATTTCGATGCACTCAATTATGCTCGATTTGGCCATACTGCTGGCACAGGTAGAAACGGTACGATCGGAATTGACCACAGTAAACTTAGAGTCGCTGGGTAGGGTCCGGTGGATCGGTATTGAAAGTACCCCTCGCACTCTCACGTTATTCAAAAATGGAGCTCGTGTAACCATTTTTACGGAATCTCTCGTCACTGTATCAGGCTTTGGCGAACAAGAAACGACTCCCCAAATCTAGCCGGTAGCCCGGTTTTAATATTCGCACGACCCGTGATTAATTGCGAGAGCGCGGGGACTCCTAGCGGCCGCGCGGTGAACCACCGGCTTGTATCAGCTAATTGTGTGTCCAAAAAGTGATTGATTTGTCGTAAAATGACACAAATATTAATAATTTCATTAAGTGGCTGATTTAAAATGGACAGAACAGGCGAAAAATCATACAGATTTCGTTTCTTCAACTTCAGTTCATTCTTTCTCATTCGTTATCCTTTTCTTCGACTGCCGCTTATTCTTTCTCATTCGCTGTCCTTTTCTTCAGTTGTCAACTACGGCTGTCGGTAAAAGCTAAAGGCGATTTCGAGTCTCGACGATATGGCCGTGTAGTTAATCCCATAAGTATTCGTACCCTCATTGCTTATGGGAGAAATTTGTTGAAATTAAACGATGCATGTAAGATTTTGCAATAAACTTTTTGCTGTAAATGAACACATGCATAACGTTTATTTATACCAAATTATAACAGAATTGATTAACTAATCACAAAAATATATTGATTTTATTCTATATAGTACGTAATAATAGTCCATAAAAGGGTAATTATTTAGATTACGGACGGTACCTCCGATTTCAATGATTTTTGAATATTGTTGCGACGGATTGAAGATGTATCGTTGCGGCAACGTGAAGGCTGTTCCGCAACGATGTGAAGCTGCCCCTACGAACGAGCGGAAGCGAGATCCCGTGCCTTTCGGTTGCCCAGGAACCGGCAACGACTTGAAAGAGGAGAACTACGACAGAACTCGTAGAGAACAGACGTATTTAAAGCATTGTCAATAAAGTTCCTAGTTTGTGTTATAAGTTTGTGGTGTTATTATGAGTTATTTGAAAAACGCCTCGCTCCGGCGTAACAATATGTTATTGTAAGCAATCGTTGGGGCGACCGCCGCAGTTGGGCGACGGATGTTTAGGTTTAAGAGATAAGACGTGTCGATTCCGAAAAGGGAGGAGAGTGGAACGATCCCGAGGAGAAACGAGCGTTCTGCTGGCAGAAAATAAAACCTCTTACGAAAGAAGCATCTCACGAAAGAAGCATCTCACCACCTTTTAGTTTTTTTCACCCTTTTGTCCGCTATAATTTCAGAAGTGGGATTCGACTGAAACAAGTTTATAGTGCACTACAGTTTTGTTTATTCGTGACTATACTAATTTTTTTATATAAATCTTAGTGACTTTTAGGAACAGTTGTGATAACGTTGTGTTGTGATTGCGTGTGAACATTTTGGACTCTTGCGAACATCGGTTTATCTGACACATTTTGAAAATGGCCACCGGACAGAAACAGCCATTAAGTGACTTCAATATTCTTGAATTAAAAGAAATGTTGCGAGAATGAGGTCAGTTGATCACTGGCAACAAAGGCGAGCTTATCGCTCGTTTGATACATTGTGATCCTGAAATTGAAAATCGATTGAGTGGGAACGTTGAAGAGTGTTTGCAAGAAGTATTGAGGAATCCGGAGGCACTTGGATCAGGACAAGCAGTTACGGTGACGCCTTTATAGACCCATCAAACCTCGCGGTTGGGTCAAAACGAAAATTTTCCAGGCGAGTTGGAATTATTACGCAGAGAGAGAGAGCTGTTACAACGGGAAATCCAGATTTTACAACGGGAAAGGGAGTTATCTGCTACACCCCGATCTGACGTTAGTTCTAGCTCAACGATCAACGTTCGAACGATCGCAGATTTGCTAAATGAATTCTCGGGGGAAAATGATAATTTTCCAAATTGGAAGAGACAAGCTAAATTGCTGCAAAACACCTACCATCTGGACGAAAATTCAATGAGGATTTTGATTAGCCTCAGGTTGCGAGGCAAGGCTTTAAAGTGGTTTTTTTCAACATCGGATCACTTAGAAATCCCAATAGCTACACTGTTTGAAAACATGCAGCGACTTTTTGGTTATGAACCTAATCGATTAGCGCTCAGAAGAGAATTTGTGACACAGAGAAACGTGTGTGACAACGGTCCGAAAATTTTGCGGACTATTATCATGATAAAATTTCGTTATCTAACAGACTCACGTTAGACTCGAGAGAATTGGCGGATTTGATTATTGAGGGCATCCCCGATTACCGATTGCGAGACCAAGCTAAAATGAATCGGTTTCAAACGGCAGATGACATTTTGGAGCCTTTCCAAAATATATCGCTGACAGTCGATGTGAGAGGTGATCGTGGTGATACAAACAAGGGACGAAGTTCAATTGTAAAAGAGGGCCCACCCATGGTGCGGAAGGACCTTCGTTGCTATAATTGTGGCGAGACAGGACACTTAAGATGGATTGCAAGAAACCAATTCGTCAATGGTTCATGCTACACGTGTGGTGATACTACGCATCGAGCATGGAACTGTCCACAGATCGTTTTGACAAGGAAGCCTACACAGTCGTCTACTCATCTGTTGCAGCCCAGTTCTCCAGATAATCCATTCATGGTACCCGTCGAATTTAGTACTACGGACATACACGGTAAACCTTTTCATTACTCATATGAGGCCATTCTTGATTCGGGATCACCTATAAGCTTAATTAAAACGAAGGCATTACCGTTGCATACATACTTACCAATGATCGATAGTAACCGTAGTTATTATGGTGTAAACGAGTCCCCATTAATTATTGACGGTATTTTTAGTAGCGAAATTAAGATCAATGGTGTTGCTATATTTATGAAATTTTTCGTTGTTCCGGATCAGACCATGTCCTATACTGTTTTATTAGGCAGAGATTATATAATGTCCCCTACCATAAAAATTTCACTAGGCTGCAAATTTGATATTGAAAATGTCGCTTCGAGCAATAAAATTGAGGATTTGATTGTTTCGAGCATCAAATTATGCAAATAGATTGTGTCGATGAAAACCAAAGTTTACGATTAAATATCGGCCCCACCATTCATTTTAATATATTCGCCAGAATACAACGACTCTATTATGAGGAATTAATTTCCTCTAGGAGTGAGGAAACAGCTTCAAACTGTATGGAAATGTTCATTTCTGTGAAAACGGAACAACCGATTAGTTTTCGACCTCGGCGATTATCTTATGCGGACAAAGAAAAGTTGCAAACTATTTTAGATGATTTGCTGGATCGAAAGATTATTAGATCTAGTAATTCACCTTATGCAAGTCCCATTGTTTTAGTTCGGAAAAAGACGGGGGACATACGGTTATGCATAGATTATAGAGAATTGAACAAGATAACTATTAAGGACAATTTTCCGACCCCATTGATTGATGATTGTTTGGATCGTTTACGTGATAAAAAATTTTTTACGAAACTAGATTTAAGAAATGAATTTCACTACGTAAGAGTAGCCGAATCGTCAATTAAATATACTTCGTTTGTTACACCCTTAGGTCAATTTGAATATTTAAGAATGCCTTTTGGTCTAACCAATGCACCACGAGTTTTTCAACGATACATTAATACCATCTTTTCTGACTTAATTCGGAAGGATCAAGTTTTAGTATATTTAGACGATATTTTAATTGCCACTGATACAGTAGAAGAACACTTCAATATTATAAAAAAAGTTTTTAGATTGGCCTGTCGTTATAATTTAGAATTTCGGTTGGATAAATGTTCGTTTTTCTACCGACAAATAACATACTTAGGGTATTTGGTTGACGAATCGGGAGTCCGGCCAAGTATAGAAAATGTTGAATCCGTTTTAAATTATCCAATTCCGCGAAATATTAAGGAGATACAACGATTTGTATTTTTAGCTAGTTACTTTCGGCGCTTTATTCCACAATTTTCTATAGTAGCAAAACCTTTATACGACATGTTAAAGAAGAATGTTAATTTCCGTTTTGGTCCTCAAGAAAACAATGCTTTTGAAACTTTGAAAAAATTACTGGCTAGTCAACCAGTACTTGCCATATATTCACTACACTTACCGACAGAATTACATTATGATGCCAGTATTACGAGTTTTGGTGCAGTTTTGACGCAGAAACAATCGGACAGAAAATTTAAACCAATATTTTACTTTAGTAAGTGAACAACGTTAACAGAATCGAAATATCATAGTTTTGAGTTGGAGTGTTTAGCAGTGATTTATGCCATCAAACGGTTTCATGTTTATTTATCGGGCATCCCTTTTAAGATTATCACCGAGTGCGATAGCTTTAGATTAACGTTAGCCAAACAAAGCATCAATCCACGCATTTCTCGTTGGGCAATGTTTTTACAAGAATATGATTTCGAAATTGAACATCGATCCGGGTCTAAGATGTCGCACGTAGATGCATTGAGTCGTTGCCACGCAATTTTAATATTAGAAACAAACACTTTCGAGCAAGTTCTTTCCTTCAAGCAGTCACAAGACCTGAAAATTCGAGAATTAAGACAAAAACTAGAATGTGTGGAGGACAAATATTATGAATTACGTGACGGTTTAGTGTATAAAAAACTAGGTAATGACAAATTGTTATTCTTGGTACCGGAAAGTATGGAAACTAACGTTATTCGAGCTTCCCATGACGATTTAGGTCATTTTGGTGTTGGTAAGGTGGTAGAAAATATTTCTAGAATAAAATCCTAGTGGAAAGTCTGAAGGATATTTACATAGTCTCGATAAAGATAATCTACCGTTCTAGACTATACATATCGATCATTATGGCCCTTTAGAACGTTGCGGTCGAGGATATAAACATATTTTATCTATAGTTGACGGTTTCACTAAATATATCAGGTTATATCTGTGAAAGTCCACCAAATCTGAAGAGACCATTCGTCATTTAAGGGAATACTTCTGGTATTATAGTAAACCTAAACGTTTGGTAAGATGATCAGATCAGATGAAACCATGGATTCGTCTTCAGACTAAATAGTTAGAATCAGTTAGCTAGTTATATAAGTTTACATGTCATTAACTATATCTTATTAATTGTATAAGTTTATATTTTTATGTTAGCTTAAGCATTTTATGTTAATATATAGATAGCACGATATAATTAATTCTAAGATAAAGGTAAAACTGTACGTATGCATACATGATTGAGGACAATCACAATTGTCAGGATTGGCCGAGTTGTAAGCAATCGTTGGGGCGACCGCCGCAGTTGGGCGACGGATGTTTAGGTTTAAGAGATAAGAGCTGTCGATTCCGAAAAGGGAGGAGAGCGGAACGATCCCGAGGAGAAACGAGCGTTCTGCTGGCAGTAAAATAAAACCTCTTACGAAAGAAGCATCTCACGAAAGAAGTATCTCATCGCCCTTTAGTTTTTTCGGTAATTATTTAGATTACGGACGGTACTTTCGATTTCAATGATTTTTGAATATGTTATAGAAATCAACATTTTAAACAACTTTTTCCTATACATATAACCGCCGCTCGGTCTTAGTTTTCGAGATATTTTTGAAAAACTGTCGGAACTAATCTATTGAATTCTGCCTGTCGTGTGCATCCGTGTTACCTCTTACGCGTTAGTATGCGATCGCCGATTTTCTACTGTTTTGCAGGCAGTAGCACACCGACGGACACCAATACATATACACATATATAACGGGTGGTCTTAAAAATCAAATTTAACTAATTTTAGTGATTTTGAATCGAAGTTTATGTCTGGTCACCGTTAGGCGACCAGAATATTACCTTAGACTCTAACCTAACCTAATTCATTGATTAGGAATATTAGATTAGGTTAGGTTAGGGTATTTTCCATTCCCGGCTGCCGTGAGGCAGCCGGCACACGCACGTGAATGATACTTTACCACGTTCCCCATTTTGTACGTACACCTCCTCAGAGTCCAGATACAAATCCTATACAAAATTTATGGACGGAAATTGATAAAAGACTACGCGAGCATGAAATTCCTAATAAACAAATGCTGAAAGAAAAAACTGTAGAAGTTTGGAATAGTATTGAATCAAATATCACTTTAAAACTGATAGAAAGTAGGCCAAATCGATTAAACGTGTTGGGATCCGGGTAAGAGACGTACACTCCGGACACACATACAGAACGACGCGGAAATAACTGTTTTGATCGACCGCTACCGCAATAGGGTTGAAAGAAAAAAGCCCGTGCTCCAATGATGCTGGTCCTTATATATTAGGCTTTTCGCTGAGGAGGGGATGTCGGTGACCCTTAGTACCTGATGACTGACTGTCGATGACTCGTCCTGGATGAGACATTTGTGTACTTCGTCCAGGATTATTTAAGATAGAAATGTGAAAAACAAGACTGACTCAGTTATTTTGGACGCAGCGGTTTCGATACGCTTATCCGCATTGAGTCATCAGGTTGGTCATCCAACAAACGATGTAATAAGGCATAAAGGTGGGCCCACGAAATACTACAAAAATAATACAAAAGTAAAAAAGTTATCATAATATGCGATTTTTTGACAAAATCTGCACTGGTACGAATATTTTTGTGGAGTGCTATTATGTACTATGCAGAGAAAAATCAATATGTTTTTGTTATTAGTTAATCAATTTCATTATAATTTGGTATAAATAAATTTTATACATGTGTTCATTTATAATAAAATATTTATTGCAAAACTTTAAATGCATCCTTTGATTTCAAAAAATTTTTCTTACAAGCAACGGGGGTACGAATACTTATGGGATTGACTGTATATAAACATTTGTTGGTGTCGAAATTCGCCTTCACTGTACGTAAACTGAGCAATGTTTACTTTAAAAATCATTACTCTATATCAAATGTTTACTGTAGACGGATCGATTCGAATTATACAATGGTTTCGGGTGCCAGCTATTGTATCTCACTCGCACTTATCCTCTTTCCTTATCTTCGTTAAATTTTGAGAACTAACCATGCCCACATAAATGATCGAGGCCCGTCTCGAGCTTGGTAACTTATATGGGCACTAGTGTATATCGCACCCTTTCTACGAATGTGATACAATTCAAAAGAGAACACTTTGTGAATAGCAACCATAAAGTTAAATTACATGGTTTATAGTCGCGATTCGCAAGCTGCTTTTTTTTTGTTGTATCACTTCTGTAGTAAGGATACTTAATGATTGTTTCTCTCAAACATTTCAGGGGAAAAAGAAAAAATTACACAAAAACGTTCGAAATAACTGCAGCTGTTTTTTGTCAATCCTTGATCTGACTTTATTTAAATCAATACTTTAACTTGTTGCCAAACTATACACTCGTAAAATATTGAAAACGCACAAGATATTTAAAATTCAAAAATAATACATGATGAATCACACTGTAATAGGAACAAAATACAAGACAAGGAAAATAGAAAGGAAACATTTAAAAAAAGTAAAAAGAAGAAATAATGCTTTGTATCTACCTCAAGTCACGAAGTAGAAGTTTACGCAATTTTAAAACGTGCTGTTCAGAGGGATGATTGTTTAACATATGGGGAATATGTAGGAAATGAACCGCAAAAAATCAGGCCAAAAACATAAATAGTTGCAATATATTTCATAAATGATGTACTATTCGATGCATCTTCCGGAAAATATGATGCACAGAATTCATGATTCACACAGCAATAATGAAAATCTATCTATTTGCTATACTCAGAAATTTTGCTATCTAGAAATAGTTATACACAGCTAGTTTGTACCTTTGCTGATAGAGCATAGAAGGAAGGAGATTTAGTATTTTAGCATAGATAATATTGACAATAAATAATTTATACTCTATTATTATATACGTCAGTATTATATTATTATCGTATGTCATTTTATATGTAAATATAATTATATGTATAGTAATATCATTCTTTGCACTTACCTTTACAAAATCCTGTAGAATATTGATGAAAGATCTGCATGCTCCTGAAATAATGTTTGAGATACTCAATTCAGAGATCCGGAACAAATACGAAAGCAAAGTATACATAGCTATCGCCGGTAGTCAAATATATTAATATTTGTAATCAGCGGATTTTCTCCAATAAGCTGTAAGCAGAGGTTTATAATGAATGAATGCAGTTACGATGTGTGAGAGTATTGATTGAGGTCATTGCCGACTGCGTGCGAGTGTTTCGTGTGAAGTGTACGTTTAAAAGTTGTTCATGTAATTTGTTAATCATTTGTTATAAATAATTCGGTTAGTTACGGTTACTTTCGGGTTAGTTTTTGGGATACGAGAATATCTTACAGTTATTAGTACGAGAATATCTTACAAAGTATTCAAAATTTCCTCTACTCATTCGCATAAAGTTTTTAAATAAAGCTTCATTGTCGACAGCCAGCTTATAGAAAAATTCTTCCTAACCTCCTTTTCGATTCTTCACCTGCAACAAATAAATGTTTTCTCCATCATCTTAGATTTTTTCTTTGTTTTCTTCGATTACTTCGATTTCTAAAGACAGGGCATACGTATTGCTTCAACGAATTTAGTTTCATCTCAGTCGCATACAAATATCGATGACAACAATTTTTTTATGCGAAGCCTATGTTACAGCACTATAAAATGGCACCAAACGTCATGTGTTAGGTTTTCGAGTGGGTTAAACGGTAAATATATGTTTAAATGAGTTTAATACAATATAATATAATATAATAAGAAACGAAACCTCGCAGTCACACACTATGTTCGTAACACGCACAGCTACACTTTAGTTGCACATGGACATTCGCTCGAGCATTCGGCGTTCGCGCATGCGCCCCACCATGCACGCAGGCACGTAGATATGGCAATTGCGCCCTGAGTTCTAATAGTATGTTTCAGGTCGCATAGTGCTACCGAACGATATGTGGTATACTACAGATCGCATAATGTTGCCCCAGTGAAATCACGCCTTAAATTCCTCCAAAGAGATTGTTAAGTTGATAGTTCGTTCTATAATTACGTACTGGTTTAATGGCTCGTTAGAGTTTGAAATTGCTGTAGCATTTAAGATTAGATCGTGATTGATGGTTGAATGGTTCCACGAATGCTTCTACTATGTCTTTTGAATCTCATACATATTTGCTGTCGCCTAGATCTAGAAATTGAATCGTTATCTTGAGTGCTTGATTGTTAATAATTTTGATCTTTCCGCAGTACAGTAATTGGAGGTTGATTGGTAATGGTAGAAGTGAACATATTCTATGATTGTCTTTTGCTTGTCTAGCTTTTAGTTTCTTAAAATTAGTTAAGTTCTCTACCGTCGAGTACTTTTTAGTTCTATTAAGAGTATGGTGACAACCTTTTAGAGTGAATTAGCAGTCTTCGTTACACCAACGAATGATACGTCTTTTATCGTTGTTACTCTTATTTGTTTTCCATCGAAGAAATGCTTGGTGAGGTGCTGTTTTAATTGTCGATGCAAGTAATTCTATTGTTTAATAACTTGTGTTACGGCACCAAATAACAATTAGGGTTTATTATGTGTTGCGGCGTAATAGTAAACTAATAAAGCCAGCGGATTACTAAATTCATTTAAATCTGCATGGCCCTTCAAATCCAGTCGCTCTATGACTTTACTACCTGCAATAACATCAAAAACCGGTGCTAGATGTTTTATAGCAAGTCAGGTATCGCTCCCTCAGGGGCTGCCAGCCTTTCAGCTGCAGTACGGGCTTAACGAACCCGGGGTACCCGAGTCATACACACACCGTAAGCCTCCTGTTGGTCGTCACAACGACCCATTCACAATTCCCTATTGGTTTTGTGAATGGTACGTGACGGCAGGAGGAACGGGGGTCTTGGCTTAACCGCCTGGGCCACGAGTATGGCGACTCTACAAAATCGCCCTCCAATCCTAAGCTATGGTGCGCGGCGATGGGATGCATGGTTGGGGGAGAAGGCCCAATCCCAAGCGACCACCTCCGGGGAACCTGCCGAACCCCCGGAGTATTAGGCTTACCCGGGTAAGGCGGCTCTGCCCGGGCGGACCTTTTCTTCCGACCTGCTCGTGGGAATATTATGGAGTTCAATATTAAAACGGGGATGGGACGGGGTAAGTCAGAGGGGGAGGAGGAAAGCGGTGTTGGGACTGGAGTGACGGCGCTCGCGCTGCCTCCAGCGCCTGGCCCGGCTTCGTGGAGGGTGGAGGAGGACGACGAGACGGCGTCGGTCTCGTCCTTCTCCTCCAGCACGAGCCACATAGGCTCTAAGAGGAAGAGGACGGGGCAGGCCGTCGTCGAGGTGGGCGGGGCGATGAGCCCGTCGGTGAGGCTGAGTTGCCTCAGGGACGAGGTGACCGAGGAGATATCGGAGAGGATCTCCTCGTCCCTGAGGCGGGTGGAGAAAGTCGCCGCTGCCTGCGCCTTTAAGGGACAGAAAAGCGGTGGCGCGGAGGCCCTGAAGGCCGCGGCGAAGGAAATGAGGGAGGCGGCGCGGGAGCTCAGAGGGCGGAACGCCCGTCTGCAGCTCCTGTTGGAGGAGGAGCGACAGGGGAGGAGGAGGGCAGAGGCGCTGTGGAACAGCGCGGCCCTCCCTCCCATCCTCCCTCCTCCTCCACCGCCGCGTCCCTCGGCGGAGGTAAATAAGCGGAGTGCGGCGGCAGTGGTGCGGGGCACCGCGGGCCCCTCCACCCGCACTCCGCCCGTGAAGAAGTCCCAGTCCTCCTCAGAAGACGATCTTCTGAGGAGGATTGGGGACATGATTGATGGCAAGCTGGCCGCCTTCCGGGAGGAGCTCCTCGCCGGAAGAGCGGTCAGCAGGAAGGCGGTGCCTCCCCGACCTGTTCCGGTACAGTCGGGGAAGGCAAAGAAGGGCGGAGTGAAGGCTCCGCCCAGCGTTGCGGCACCAGGGCCCCGGATCGCGACCCCCAAGGGGGGTGGTGTACCCGTGGTCGCGGTGGTCGCGTCCTCCACGGCACCCTCCCAAGGGGGGGTGGCGTGGAGTGAGGTGGTGGGGCGGAAGGCGAAGCGGGCGGCGAGGAAGGCCTCGCAACCGCAGCCTCCGCCTCCGCCGCCGGCGGCCAAGGTAAAGGCCGCGAAGGTCGGGAAGGCACGACCAGGTCGTCCCCCAAAAACGGCAGCGGTGACGCTGACCGTTGCGCAGGGGGGCGACCTGACCCTCGCGGAGGCGATGCGGCTCGCCAGGGAGAATATCTCCCTGGAAGAGCTGGGCATCGCCTCCGTGAGGGCGAAGAGGGCCGTGACCGGGGGTCTCTTGCTGGAGATCCCCGGTGCAGAAGGCGGCGCGAAGGCGGATCGTCTCGCCCAGAGGCTCCGGGAGCAGCTGGGCGAGCGAGGTGTCCGGGTCGCCCGGCCCACGAAGCGCACGGAGATGCGCGTTTGTGGGCTGGACGACTCGGTCAGCGCACAGGATGTGTCCCGTGCCCTTGCGAGGGCGGGGGACTGTCCTGTGGAGGACCTGCGGATCGGAGAGATCCGCAGGTCGCCCTCCGGCCTCGGGTCGGTGTGGGCCCGGTGCCCCCTCTCCGCCGCCCGTAAGGTGGCGGAATCCGGGAGGGTGTTGGTGGGGTGGGTTTCGGCGCGAGTGGAAATCCTCGCGCCGCGCCCGCTCCAGTGTCACCGCTGCCTCGAATTGGGGCACGTGAGGCAGTGGTGCACCTCGCCGGTGGACCGCAGCGGTCAGTGTTACCGCTGCGGTGCCAAAGAGCACCGTGCGAGCCAGTGCTCGGCGGCCCCTCACTGCCCGCTGTGTGCGGACATGGGGAGGCCAGCCGATCACAGGGTGGGGAGCAAGAAGTGCTCCCCCCCCTCCCGGAAGGAGAGGAAGAGGCGGGCTGCACCGGCTCCGGTGCCGAGGGCGGTGGCATCGTCCTCCATGGAGGTGGACGGTGCTACGGGGACGGACGGCCGGGAGGAGGCTGGCGCGGCCATTAATTAATGCCGCCCCGCCTCCTCCTCCAGGCCAACCTCAACCACTGCCGCGCGGCACAGGACTTGATGTCCCAAGTCCTCGCGGAGTGGGGGGTTGGCCTGGCGGTCGCCGCCGAGCCGTACCGCGTCCCTGATCACCCTCATTGGGTGGGCGACGCGGACGGCTTGGTGGCGACGGTATGGGGAGGGGGCGACGGGTCCCCACCGTTCTCCTTGTTGGAGCGCGGTCGGGGATTCGTCGCCGTGGACTGGGGGGGAGTCGCTGTGGTGGGGTGCTACATTTCGCCCCGTAGCGGTCACGCTGCGTTCGAGCTGTACTTGGCCGAGGTCGCGGCATGCGTGCAGCGCTACGCGGCCCGGCCGTTGCTGGTCCTGGGGGATTTTAATGCCAAGTCGGTGGCTTGGGGATCCCCCAGGACCTCCGTTCGCGGCGGGATCCTGGGCGATTGGGCGGCGAGGCTCGACCTCCGGGTATTGAACCGGGGGTCGGAGCACACATGCGTGCGGCGATATGGGGGGTCCATCGTGGATGTTGGATTCGCGACCCCCAACGCCGTGCGCATGGTGTCGGGTTGGCACGTGGTCGCGGGGGCAGAGACACTCTCCGATCACCGGTACATCCGGATGGAGGTCTCTGCCGCCGCGAGTGCATCCCGACACGGCCGCCTGCGTGGCACTCCACCACGCCGCTGGGCGCTTCGGCGCCTGGACAACGACGCCCTGATGGCAGCTGCCCTCGCTGCAACCTGGCCGCAGGGAGCGGCCGAGTTGCCGAGCATAGAGGAGGAGGTCGCCCGGCTCGGGGCATTGGTCGCGGGTATTTGCGACGCGGGGATGCCTCGGGTCGGGCGGGCTTCTCCTCGCCGGGCGGTGTACTGGTGGTCGGACGCGATCGCGGAGTTGCGAGTCGCGACTGTCCGCGCCCGACGCCAGTACACCCGCGCGCGCCGTCGTCAACGTACAGGCGACGGCGTGGCGCGAGCGAGGGCAGCTGATGACCTGTATGGAGCATACCGCGTGGCGCGGGTTGCTCTGCAGGTCGCCATCAAACGGGCGAAGACCCAGGCATGGAAGGAGCTCCTCCAGACCCTTGATGACGATCCATGGGGGCGCCCATATAAGGTGGTGCTGAATAAGCTCCGCCCGTGGGCGCCCCCCGTCACCGAGGGTCTTGACCCCCGGCTGCTGGAGGACGTGGTCAATACACTCTTCCCAATTGGGGAGAGGGGACCGCGTCCTCCGGCGGCGGCGGCTGTCCCAGTGGAGTGGACGGCCGAGCTGGGGGTCACGCAGGAGGAGCTGGCAGCGGCCATCAGACGGCTCGGGGTTCGTAACACGGCCCCGGGTCCGGATGGTGTGCCCGGCCGGGTTTGGGTCTTGACCCAGGGCGTCCTTGGGGCCGACCTCAGGCGGTTGTTCGACCGCTGCCTGAGGGACGGGCGATTCCCCCCCAGTTGGAAGGTGGCGAGGATGGTCCTCCTCCGGAAGGAGGGTCGGCCCGCGGAGTCTCCCTCCGCATACCGGCCCATTTGTCTCCTCGACGAGGTGGGCAAGTTCTTCGAGCGTGTGATTGCTGCCCGCCTCGTCGAGCACCTGTCGCGGGGTGATCCCGGTCTGGCCGACTGCCAGTTCGGTTTCCGGGGGGGCCGATCGACTATCGACGCGATAGGTCGTGTGAGGGCCCTCTCGGAGGCGGCCGTCTCTCGGGGAGGGGTGGCATTGGCAATATCCTTGGATATTGCCAATGCCTTTAACACCCTCCCCTGGGAAGAGATAAGGAGGGGACTCGAATATCATCGAGTCCCCCCTTGTCTCAGGGCGGTCGCCGGGGATTATCTCCGCGGCAGGTGGATCGAGTATCCGGGCCGGGATGGTGATATGCGGAGGGAGGTGTACTGCGGTGTTCCGCAGGGGTCGGTCCTCGGGCCACTCCTGTGGAACATCGCGTACGACTCGGTGTTGCGGGCCGGCCTCCCCGACGGCGTCAGCACGGTGTGTTATGCGGATGACACACTGGTGCTAGCCGTCGGGGCGCACTGGCGGAGGGCCATGCGTCGCGCGGAGGAGGGGTCGCAACGCGTCGTCGACCGGATCAGGGGGATGGGGATGACGGTGGCGGTCCATAAGACCGAGGTGATTGCGTTTCATTCACCTCGGCAGGATCCGCCACCCCCTCTGATTCGGGTGGGTGGGGCTGACATCGAGGTGAAGCCCCAGATCAGGTATCTAGGGCTGATCCTCGATAGCCACTGGCGTTTCGAGAAGCATTTCCGCTGCCTGGTCCCCCGGTTGGAAAGGATGGTTGCGGCTCTGGGCCGGATCCTGCCCAACCTGGGGGGCCCGGCGGGCCGAGTTCGTCGCCTCTATGTGGCAATGGTCCAGTCGGGGGCCCTATACGGGGCCCCCGTCTGGGCGGACGACCTGGCTGCCTCCCGGCGCAGCATGACTATGCTGCGCCGGGTGCAGAGGCGCATGGCGCTCAGGGTCGTCCGCGGGTATCGGACCATGTCACATGAGGCGGCGACGGTTCTAGCGGGGATGCCGCCCATGGACCTGCTCGCGCGGTCGCACGCGGTGATGTACCGGCACCGCGTCGCCCGTCGCGCGGGGGTGGGGGCGGTCCCGGGCGGGCAGGAACCTGCTTGGGGCGATTTGAAGCGCCAGGCCCGGCAGTCCGTGTTGCTCGCGTGGCAGGTGCGGCTGGCTCTGCCAACCGCGGGGCACCGGACTGTCGGGGCTGTTCGGCCACTCCTGAAGGAGTGGCTGGACAGAGGCCATGGCAGCCTCACCTACCGGCTGGCACAGGTATTTTCCGGGCATGGCAGCTTCGGAAGATACCTGTGCCGGATAGGGAAGGAGCCGACGGCGCGTTGCTGCCACTGCGACGCTGAGCAGGACACGGCGGATCATACCCTGGAGGTATGCCCCGCGTGGGAGGGGGAGCGCCGTGTCCTGGTCGGCGTCGTCGGGCGGGATGTCTCGCTGCCGGGCGTGGTGCGCGCCATGCTCGGCAGCGAGGAGAAGTGGAGATCCGTGGCCTCCTTCTGCGAGAACGTAATGTTGCAGAAGGAGGCCGCGGGGAGGGAGCGCGAGCTACAGCGGCGCGCTGAAGCTCGCGCTCGTGCGGTGGCCCGAGGTCGTCGCCCGGTCGCGAGGCGTCGCGGGCGGCCGCCTCGGCGTGGCGGATGACCTAGGCTGGGAGGGGGGTCCTGAGGGGACCCTCCTCCCGCCAGGCGGCGCCGGGTCGGACCGGTTGGGGGTAGGAGTGCCTCCCCCTACCGGTCCGACGCAAGGGGAGGCACCCTCGGCGGTCTGGTGCGGCCATGAACGCCCGGCCGCCGAGGGGTGGAAACGGGGTCGCGGGCGGTTGCGAGTTTGGGCTCGCAGCCGCCACTAAACGCGGCCCTGGGACGGATAGCGGCGGGATGGAGTGGCCCCGTCCCGCCGCTATGAGGCAGTGTGTCTCCTGGGGGGACCGATTGTCCCCCCGGGGGATGGGCGCGAAAGCGCGGGCACGGGGAGGATGCCGGAAGAATGCTTCGAGCGATTCCCGGTATCCTCCCAAAGCGTGCCGAAGGGTCACCGTGGGGTTTTTAGTGGGTAGGTCCCGCGCCTGTCGTTGTACGGTCGCGGGGAATCCCACACACCCCTCCCACCTCTCCCCAAGGAGGTGGGAGGGAGTCTTTCGTAGATTTTCCCCACGACAAAAAAAAAAAAAAAAAAAAAAAAAAAAAAGTCAGGTATCGCGGAAACGTCTGAGAACCACTTTTTTTTTTTGTATGTGGGGAAATCTTCATGGACACCCGCGGCCCACCCGAAGGGCGGGGCCGGCGGGTAGTGCCGGACTCTTACCGGCTAAAACCCCACGGAGACCATCACCAGACGCCTGGCGAGGGACCGGGAATTCTACTGAGACATCACAGAGTCCCCCGCCGCGTCGTGCTTCTTCAGGCTCCTCCCGGTGGGAGGCACTCCACCCACCTCATTCCTACTCAACCGCGAGCGCCTGGGCACCAGCGCCCGCGGCCCCGCGACATGGGACTAAGCTGCCAACTGCGTGGCCACGTTGGCCGCAGGACTCATCCGCAGCCAACTGGCCAACCTTCTTTTTTTTTTTTTTTTCGTGGGGAAAATCTCCGAAAGACTCCCTCCCACCTCTCTGGAGAGAGGCGGGAGGGGGGTGTGGGATTCCCCGCGCCCATGCAATGACGGGCGCGGGACCTGCCCACTAAAAACCCCACGGTGACCCTTCCGCACGATTTGGGAGGATATCGGGAATCGCTCGAAGCATACTTCCGGTATCCTCCCCGTGCCCGCGCTGTTCGCCCATCCACGGGGGGACAAACGGTCCCCCCCCCCCGTAGCCACGCTATCTCATGGCGGCAGGACAAGGCCACTCCGTCCCGCCGCCGTCCGTATCGGGGCCGCATATAGTGGCGGCTATGAGCTCCAACTCGCAACCGCCCGCGACCACATTTCTACCCCTCGGCGGCTGGTGTCTCCCCTTGCGCCGGACCCGAATTGGGGTGGCACTCCCACCCCCATCTAGTCCGGCCCTGCGCCGCGTGGCTGGAGGAGGCTCCTTTCAGGAACCCCCTCCCAGCCAGCGTCATCCGCCACGTCGCGGGGGCCGCCCACGACGCCCGGCGGCTGGGCGACGCCCTCCTGCTACCACACGAGCGCGAGCCGTAGCCCGCCGCTGAAGCTCGCGTTCCCTGTCCGCGGCTTTCTTCTGCAACATTACGCTCTCGCAGAAAGAAGCCACGGTCCTCCACTTTCCCTCGCTGCCGAGCATGGCGCGCACCATGCCCGGCAGCGAGACATTCCGCCCGATGACGCCGACCAGGACACGGCGCTCCCCCTCCCACGCAGGACACACCTCGGGGGTGTATTCAGCCGTGTCCTATCACGCTATCACCACGGTCTTATGGACCGCCACCGTCATCCCCATCACCCTGATCCGGCCGACGACGCGCTGCGCCCCCTTCTCCGCGAGATGCTTGGCTCTCCCCCAATGCTCCCCGACGACCAGCACCAGTGTCATCTGCATAACACACGGCGCTGACGTCGTCGGGGGGGGGGGGGGGGGGGTCGGCCTGCAACACCGTATCGTACGCGACGTTCCACAGGAGTGGCCCGAGGACTGACCCCTGCGGAACCCCGCAGTAGACCTCCCTCTGCATATCTCCATCCCGGGCCGGATACTCGATCCATCTGCCGCGGAGATAATCCCCGACGACTGCCCTGAGACAAGGGGGGGCCAGATGATATTCGAGTCCCCTCCTTATCTCCTCCCAGGGCAGGGTATTAAAGGCATTGAAAATATCTAAAGAAATTGCCAAAGCCACACCTCCCCGGGAGACGGCCGACCCCGAGAGGGCCCTGACGCGACCACGCCATGACGCACGCCACGACAGGTGCTCGACAAGGTAGGTAGCGACCATGCGCTCGAAGTGCTTGCCCACCTCGTCGAGGAGACAGATGGGCCGGTATGCGGAGGGAGATTCCGCGGGCCGATCCACCTTCCGGAGGAGGACCATCCTCGCCACTTTCCAACTGGGGGGGAATAGCCCGTCCCTCAGACATCGGTCAAACAACCGCCTGATGTCGGCCCCTAGGACGCCCTGGGTCAAGACCCAAACCCGGTCGGGCATACCATCCAGCCCCGGGGCCGTGTTACGCGTCCCGAGTCGTCTGATGGTCACGGCCAGCTCCACTTGCGTGACCCCCAGCTCAACCGCCCACTCAATTGGGATTGTTACCGCCGCCGGAGGACGTGGTCCTCCCTCCCCAATTGGGGAGAGAGTATTGACCACGTCCTCCAGCAGCCGGGGGTCAAGACCCTCCGTGATGGGTGCGCCCACGGACGGAGCTTATTTAGCACCGCCTTAAGGGTCTGGAGGAGCTCCTTCCATGCTCGGGTCTTGGCCCGTTTGATGGCGACTCATACAGGTCATCTGCCCTCGCTCGCGCCACGCCATCGTCTCTTGGTAGACGACGGCGCGCGCGGGTGTACTGGCGTCGGGCGCGCACACTTGTGACGCGCAGTTCTGCGATCCCGGCCGACCACTAGTACACCGCCCGGCGAGGAGAAGCCCGCCCGACCCGGGGCATCGCCGCGTCGCAAATATTTGCGACTAATCCCCCGAGCCGGGCGACCTCCACCTCTATGCTCGGCAACTCGGCGGCCCCCTGCGACCAAGTTGCAGCGAGAGCAGCTGCCATTATAGCGTTCTTGTCAAGGCGCCGAAGCGCCCAGCGGCGCGGTGGGACGCCACGCGGGCGGTGGTTTCGGGATGTACATCCGGGGGCAGAGACCTCCATCCGGATATACCGGTGGTCCGAGAGTGTCTCTGCCCCCCCTCCAACCACCTGCCATCCCCACACCATGCGCACGGCGTTGGGGGTTGCGAATCCAACATCCACGATGGACCCCCCATATCGCCGCACGCACGTGTGCTCCGACCCCCGGTTCAGTAACCGAAGGTCGAGCCCGGCCCCCCAGTCGCCCAGGATCCCACCGCGAACGGAGGTCCTGGGGGATCCCCACGCCACCGACTTGGCGTTAAAGACCCTAGGACCAGCAACGGCCGGGCCGCGCAGCGCTGCACGCATGCCGCGACCTCGGCCAAGTACTGCTCGAACGCAGCGTGAGCGCTGCGGGGCGAGATGTAGTTCCCCATCACGGCGACAAATCCCCGACCGCGCTCCAGGATGGAGAAAGGCGGGGACCCGTCGCCTCCTACCCATACCGCCGCCATCAAGCCGTCCGCGTCCCCCACCCAATGAGGGTGATCAAGGGCGCGGTACGGCTCGGCGGCGACCGCCAGGCCAACCGCCCACTCCGCGAGGACTTGGGACATCATGTCCTGTGCCGCGCGGCAGTGGTTGAGGTTGGCCTTGAGGAGGAGACGGGGCGGCATTACTTAGCGGCCGCCCCAGCCTCGTCCCGGCTGTCCGTCCCCGTGGCACTGTCCACCTCCATTGTGGACGATGCCACCGACCGCGGTGCCTGAACCAGAGAGGGCCGATTCCCCCTCTTCTTCCGGGAGGGGGGAGAGCACTTTTTGCTCCCCACCCTGTGATCGGCCGCTCTCCCCAGGTCCGCACATAGCGGGCAATGGGGGGCCGCTGAGCAATGGCTCGCGCGGTGGCCTTTCGCTCCGCAGCGGTAACACTGACCGCTGCGGTCCACCGGCGGTGCACCACTGCCTCACATGCCCTAACTCGAGGCAGCGGTGATACTGGTGTGGAGATACTCGCACCGAAACCCACCCCACCAACACCCTCCCGGATTCCGCCACCTTGCGGGCAGCGGTGAGTGAGCACCGGGCCCAGACCGACCCCAGGCCGGAAGGAGACCTGCGGTTCTCTCCGGCCCGCACGTCTCCTTCGGGGCAGTCACCCGCCCTCGCCAGGGCACGAGACACCTCCTGCGCTGTGACCGAGTCGTCCAGCCCACAAACGCACATCTCCGTGCGCTTCGTGGGCCTGGCGACCCGGACATCCCGCTGGCCCAGCTGCTCCCGGAGCTTCTGGGCGAGTCGGTCCGCCCCCTCCCCGCCCTCCGGTCCGGCCCTCTTCGCCCTCTTCGCCCTCACGGAAGCGATGCCAAGCTCCTCCAGGGAGATGTTCTCCCTGGCGAGCTGCATCGCCGCTGCGAGGGTCAGGTCGCCCTCCTGCGCAACGGACAGCGCCATCGCTGCCGTTTTGGGGGGGGGGGCGCCCCGGTCGCGTCTTCGCGGCCTTTAATTTGGCCGCGGACGGCGAGGGCAGAGGTTACGGCTGCGAGGCCTTCCTCGCCGCCCTTCGCCCAACTATCTCGCTCCACGACACCCCCCCTTGGGACGGTGCCATGGAGGGCGTCCGATCCGGGACCGCGATAGTCTGACCCCCTTGGAGGCCGCGACCCGAAGCCCCGGAGTGACCACGGTGGGTGGAGCCTTCGCTCTCCCCACCTTCGCCTTCCCCCGATTGTACCGGTGTTGGTCGGGGGGGGGGCACCGCCTTCCTGCTGACCGCTCTACCGGGGAGGAGCTCATCCCGGAAGGCGGCCAGCTTCCGGTCAATCATTTCTCCAATCCTCCTCAGAAGTTCGTCCTCTGAGGAGGACGGGGAACTCTGCGCGGACGGAGTGCAGGCAGAAGGGCCTCTAGAGCCCCGCACCACCGCCGCCGCACCCCGCTTATTTGCCACCACCGGGGGATGCGGCGGAGGAGGCGGGAGGATTGGAGAGAGGGCCGCGCCATTCCAGCACGCCTCTGCCCTCCTCCTCCAACAGGAGCTGCAGACGGGCGTTCCGCCCGCTCAACTCCTGCGCCGCTTCCCTCATCTTTTGCGCAGCCTCTCTCAGGGCCTTTGCGCCGCCGCTCTTCTGCCCCTTAAAGGACCAGGATGCGGCCACCTTCTCCACCCGCCTCAGAGACGAGGAGATCCTCTCGGAAATCTCCTCGGTTACCTCGTCCCTGAGGCAACTCAACATAACGACAGAGCTCATTGCCCTGCCCACACCGTCGACGGCCTGCCCCGTCCGCTTCCTCTTGGAGCCTATGTGGCTCCTGGTGGAGAAAAAGGACGAGACTGACGCAGTCTCGTCGTCCTCCTCCACCCTCTACGATGCCGGGCCAGGTGCTGAGTGAGGCGCGAGCGCCGTCACCCTAGCCCCAACTCCGTCTTCGTCCTCCCTCACCGAACTATCACGTCCCATCCCCGTTTTAGTTAGGAAAGCCATACTGTTTCCACGCGTAGGTCGGAAATAAAGGTCCACCCGGGCAGAGCCGCCTTACCTGGGTAAGCCTAATACTCCGGGGGTTCAGCAGGTGCCCCCGGAGGTGGTCGCTTGGGATTGGGCCTTCTCCCCCAACCATGCATCCCATCGCCGCGCACCATAGCTTAGGATTCGAGGGCGATTTTATAGAGTCGCCATACTCGCGGCCCGGGCGGTTAAGCTAAGGCCACCGTTCCTCCTGCCGTCACGTACCATTCACAAAACCAAAGAAGGAATTGTGGATGGGTCGTTGTGACGACCAAAAGGAGGCTTACGGTGTGATTAGCATCAGGTACCTCGGGGTTGCTACACCCCGTACTGCGGCCGACGATTGCCGGACACAGCCCCTGAGGGAGTCGATCGCGTGGCTTTCTGAAAAATCCCGAAAATTATGGTTTTTCTAGTTTATAGTGTGTCGCGTAACGGACGCCGCGACCGAGAATCCTCTGGTCGGTTACATACCTCGAAAACAACACGGTTTAACGAATTTTATTCTATGTTCAAATACCTCGAATTAATGCGATAGTTAAACAAATATAATATAACTCGAGCGGTGAAGTTATATTATTGTGGGAGCGTTTAACTAATAATAATCGCTTTATATAACGATGGGTTAAAGAAGTTGGGTAACTCTGATTTAATAATGAAACTAGATATATTCTTAAACCAACAAGTAAAATACAAGTGTTTTGTGTATGTTATGTCGCGTTCAAAGAATAATGACAAATACCTAAATAGTTCTTGCTCGATGCTGACGCACTGGCGGTGCGGGGGTATGTCAGTTGAAAATAAAAGCCGTAATAGAATTTATACCGATTCACGGATTCTATATGGTTTAATATTGATACGAAAGGGTACTGTTGTCCGATCTCACGAAATGCAACTGACTATCAAAACCGTGTACGCGTAACGAGAGACGTGGCGTTGACATAAAACGTGACGGTAAATTTATGATCCCCCGAGTAATGAAATCACGGGGTTTACATATGAAAAAATCTGTGGGGCGGATTCAAAAGTACGTTAGACATTACCGCATGCAGCATTCTCCGAATTGCGTTAATTACTGAGCTGCTGTATTCTCCGAATTGTATTAATTAACGGGCTGCTGTATCGCGACGGAAGTGACCCCCATTTCAAAGGTTAGATAAATAGCAGGGAGATTTCCTAACGTTCACGCACCCGTTTGGTTGTCCAGGCGGCAGGGGATGTGGACCCCTACGCGGCACGTCCTCAGGTGGAGGACAGGGGCAGCCGCTGAGATGGGATGCGGGGATGAGGTCATCAACCTGAGAAGGCTAGTGGCCGAATCCTCGCATCACATCCCAGAGGTCGAAGCGAAAGCTCCCGCGGACTAAACACCGGTATGAATGCTTTGCGTGTGTGAATGTGTTTGTGAGTGGCCTAGAGCATGGGATATTTGCCGCGGGTTTTACCTAAGGCTGCATGTTGGCCAGTTGGCTGCGGATGAGTCCTGCGGCCAACGTGGCCACGCGGTTGGCGGCTTAGTCCCATGCCACGGGGCCGCGGGCGCTGGTGACCAGCCGCCTGCGGTTGAGTGGGAATGCGGTGGGAGGAGTGCCTCCCACCGTGAGGGGCCTGAAAAGGCACGACGCGGCGGGGGACTCTGTGATGTCTCACTAGAGTTCCCGGTCCCTCGCCAGGCGTCTGAGGATGGTCACCGTGGGGTTTTAGCCGATAAGAGTCCGGCACTACCCGCCAGCCGGCCCTTAGGATGGGCCTGCGGGTGTCCATGAGGATTTTCCCACGTAAAAGAAAAAGAAATGAAGGGCGATTTCCTAATGCATGCAAGTAGCAAGGAAAATTTGACGAACGAAACGTTCGGCATACGTAACAATATATTGTTGCGCCGAAGCGAGGCGTTTTTCAAATAACTCATAATAACACCACAAACTTATAACACAAACTAGGAACTTTATTGATAATGCTTTAAAAACGTCTGTTCTCCAGGAGTTCTGTCGTAGTTCTTTTCTTTCAAATCGTTGCCGGTTCCTCAGCAACTGGAAGGCCACGGGATCTCGCTTTCGCTCGTTCGTAGGGGCAGCTTCACATCGTTGCGGAACAGCCTTCACGTTGCCGCAACGATGCATCTTCAATCCGTCGCAACACTGCTCCCTCTCTTCAAAACGCGGACGTCCCGACCGCGGCAGATTTAGCACACACAGGCAACTTCAATACGAGCCTCTAACCGCCGAATCCGCCTGGAATTTCTAACACCTCTGTCTGTAAAGTAGATAAACTAATAGATCGAACATTTACCTGAGTGGCCTTTTTCAGACAGTCAGCGCCTTGACATTCGTCCTTCGTCCCAAGGAAAACCATTCAAAAACCTTGAGTAAGACGCCGGTGTAACCTTTGAAATATTTCGTCGGAATACAAAGTTTCTCCAGATGAACCTGTTTCCAGTCTTCTTCGAGGATGAGGAAATCCCGACTGCTCCTCGCCCTTCCCCTTGAATTCTTGCGACTTGCGCGCTTCTTTCTTGACATCTTCTCGCATGTGAGTTCTCCCAGCTAAACGGAACAGCCCCCCTAGGGATGTTCCCCAATTATCGAGGAGAATTTCCTCGATGAAATGGTTGTCCGGAACATACCACGACTTTGCAGTCCGGCCACCAGAACCCCATCCGGATGGAGCCCCTTTTTCTTTTTACGTGGGGAAATCCTCATGGACACCCCGAGGCCCTTAAGTAGGGGAGGGCCTCGGTGTAGTGTCGGACTCTTACCGGCTAAAACCCCACGGTGACCGTCCTCGGGCGCTGCGGCGGGGGACCGGGAACTTTAGTGAGACATCACAGAGTCCCCCGCCGCGCCTTGCCTGTCGAGGCTCATCCCGGAGGGATCGACAATATGTCCCTCCCCTCTGATTTATCCGCCGCAGACGCCAGGTCACCCGACGCCCGCGGTCCCGTGGCTGTCTTCGGTGCTCGGGCCCTTAGTGCCCACAGGCGGCCCGTCCATCCCACGGCCATCGACGTGGTGGCCGGAGGTGAAATCTGTCGGGCCGTCCCACCTCTTAGAGGTCCTTCATGACCTCAGGGCTATTGGAGGGGGTCAGGTGGCGAACGTCGCCTCGCCCTGGCCCCTCTCCGGCCCTTCCTCTCCGAGCGGGATGCGCGGCCTGCTCGCGCGCCCGCTCGTCTACCTCCTTCTGTGACATAACTACCTCACAGAAGGAGGCCACCACTTGCCATGTCCTCTCGCTGGCCACCATCTTGCCAACTACTGTGGTCAGCGCGAAGTTCCTTCCTACTTCCAGCTCGAGGACACGGCCCTCATCTGCCCACGCTGGGCAGGCTGTCAGCGTGTGCTGCGCCGTGTTCCGAAGGTCTCCACAATGGTGGCACACCGTCGTCGCCTCCTTCCCGATTCGACACAGGTACTCACCAAAGCAGCCATGCCCGGTGGGCACCTGTGTCATTCTGTAGGACATCCTACCCGGTTTGTCCTGCCACTCTTGCTAATTTGGTAGGACTGCACCAACGGACCGTTGTGTGGCTCCACCAGCTTGAATGAGTTTTTTTTTTTTTTTTTTTTTTTGTCGTGGGGAAAATCTTCGAAAGACTCCCTCCCACCTCTTTGGGGAGAGGCGGGAGGGTTGTGTGGGATTCCCCGCGCCCGTAGAATGACGGACGCGGGATCTACCCACTAAAAACCCCACGGTGACCCTTCCGCACGATTTGGGAGGATACCGGGAATCGCTCGAAGCATTCTTCCGGTATCCTCCCCGTGCCCGCGCTTTGCGCCCATCTCCGGGGAGGACAAACGGCCCCCAGGTAGACACACTGTCTCATAGCGGCAGGACGGGGCCACTCCATCCCGCCGCCATCCGTCCCGGGGCCGCATTTAGTGGAGGGCTGCGAGCCCCAACTCGCAACCGCCTGCGACACCGTTTCTACCCCTCGGCGGCCGGGAGCTGATGGCCGCTTCAGGCCACCGAGGGTGCCTCCCCGTGGGCCGGACCCACCCGGTCCGACCCATCGCCGCCTGGCGGGAGGAGGCTCCCCTCAGGGCCCCCCTCCCAGCCAGGGTCATCCGCCGCGCAAAGGCCGCTGCCCGCGACGCCTGGCGCCCGGGCGACGCCCTCGCGCCACCATACGAGCGCGAGCCTCAGCGCGCCGCTGAAGCTCGCGCTCCCTTCCCGCGGCCTCCTTTTGCAGCATTACGGTCTCGCAGAAGGAGGCCGCGGCCCTCCACTTCCTCTCGCTGCCGAGCATGGCGCGTACCACACCCGGCAGCGAGACATCCCGCCCTATGACGCCGACCAGGACACGGCGCTCCCCCTCCCACGCTGGGCATACCTGGAGGGTATGATCAGCCGTGTCCTGCTCGGCGTCACAATGGCAGCAACGCGCCGTCGGCTCCTTCCCTATCCGGCACAGGCATCTTCCGAAGCTATCATGCCCGGAAAATACCTGTGCCATCCGGTAAGTAAGGCTTCCATGGCCTCTGTCCAGCCACTCACACAGGAGTGGCCGAACAGCCCCGACTGTCCGGTGCCCCGTAGTTGGCAGGGCCAACCGCTCCTGACACGCGAGCACCACGAACTGCCGGGCCTGGCGCTTCAAATCGCCCCAAGCAGGTTCCTGCTCTCCCGGGACAGCCCTCACTCCCGCGCGACGGTCGACACGATGACGATACATCATCGCGTGCGACCGCGCGAGGAGATCCATGGGCGGCATCCCCGCAAGAACCGTCGCCGCCTCATGCGACACGGTCCGGTAGCCGCGGACGACCCTCAGCGCCATCCGCCTCTGCACCCGACGCAGCATCGTCATGCTGCGCCGGGAGGCCGCCATGTCGTCCGCCCAGACGGGGGCCCCGTATAGGACCACCGACTGAACCATTGCCACATAGAGGCGGCGAACTCGTCCCGCCGGGCCCCCCAGGTTGGGGAGGATCCGGCCTAAAGCCGAGACCATCCTCTCCAACCGGGGAACCAGGCAGCGGAAATGCTCCTCGAAGCGCCAGTGGCTATCGAGGATCAGCCCCAGATACCTCATCCGGGGCTTCACCTCGATATCAGCCCCACCCACCCGGATCAGAGGGGGTGGCGGATCCTGCTGAGGTGAATGGAACGCTATCACCTCGGTCTTATGGACCGCCACCGTCATCCCCATCCCCCTGATCCGGTCGACGACGCGTTGCGCCCCCTCCTCGGCGAGGCGCTTGGCCCTCCCCCACTGAGCCCCGACGGCCAGCACCAGTGTGTCATTTGCGTAACACACGGCGCTGACGTCGTCGGGGGGGGGGGGGGGCGGCCTGCAACACCGCGTCGTACGCGATGTTCCACAGGAGTGGCCCGAGGACCGACCCCTGCGGAACCCCGCAGTAGACCTCCCTCCGCATATCACCATCCCGGCCCGGATACTCGATCCACCTGCCGCGGAGATAATCCCCGACGACTGCCCTGAGACACGGGGGTACCCGATGATATTCGAGCCCCCTCCGTATCTCCCCCCAGGGTAGGGTGTTAAACGCGTTGGCAATATCCAGCGATACCGCCAACGCCACCCCTCCCCGGGAGACGGCCGACTCCGAGAGGACCCTGACCCGCCTGATCGCGTCGACCGTCGACCGGCCCCCCCGGAAACCGTACTGGCAGTCGGCTAGGCCCGGAGCACCCCGCGACAGGTGCTCGACGAGGCGGGCAGCAATCACTCGCTCGAAGAGCTTGCCCACCTCGTCGAGGAGACAGATGGGCCGGTATGCGGATGGAGACTCCGCGGGCCGACCCTCCTTCCGGAGGAGGACCATCCTCGCCACCTTCCAACTGGGGGGGAATCGCCCGTCCCTCAGGCATCGGTTAAACAACCGCCTGAGGTCGGCCCCAAGGACGCCGTGGGTTAAGACCCAAACCCGGCCAGGCACACCATCCGGACCCGGGGCCGTGTTACGCGCCCCGAGCCGTCTGATTGCTGCGGCCAGCTCCCCCTGCGTGACCCCCGGCTCGGCCACCCACTCCAACGGGGCCGTCACCTCTGCCGGAGGACGTGGTCCCATCTCCCCAATTGGGAAGAGAGTATTGACCACGCCCTCCAGCAGCCGGGTGTCAAGACCCTCGGTGACGGGGGGCGCCCACGGGCGGAGCTTGTTCAGCACCACCTTATAAGGGCGCCCCCAAGGGTCGTCATCAAGGGTCTCGAGGAGCTCCTTCCATTATCGGGTCTTGGCCCGTTTGATGGCGACCTGCAGAGCCATCCGCGACATGCGGTATGCCTCATACAGGTCATCTGCCCTCGCTCGCGCCACGCTATCGTCTCTCCGTAGACGACGGCGCGCGCGGGTGTACTGGCGTCGGGCGCGGACACACGCGTCTCGCATTTCCGCGATCGCGGCCGACCACCAGTACACCGCCCGGCGAGGAGAAGCCCGCCCGACCCGGGGCATCGCCGCGTCACATATGTTCGCGACCATCCCCCCGAGCCTGGCGACCTCCTCCTCTATACTCGGCAACTCGGCCGCCCTCTGCGGCCAAGTTGCAGCGAGGGCAGCTGCCATCAGGGCGTCCTTGTCCAGGCGCCGAAGCGCCCAGCGGCGCGGTGGGTTACCACCCGGACGGTGGTGTCGGGATGCATCCCCCGCGGCGGCAGAGACCTCCATCCGGATATACCGGTGATCCGAGAGTGTCTCTGCCCCCGCGACCACGTGCCATCCCGACACCATGCGCACGGCGTTGGGGGTCGCGAATCCAACATCCACGATAGACCCCCCCCGTATCGCCGCACACACGTGTGCTCCGACCCCCGGTTCAGTAACCGAAGGTCGAGACCCGCCGCCCAGTCGCCCAGGATCCCGCCGCGAACGGAAGTCCTGGGGGACCCCCACGCCACCAACTTGGCGTTGAAGTCTCCCAGGACCAGCACCGGCCGGGCCGCGCAGCGCTGCACGCATGCCGCGACCTCGGCTAGGTACTGCTCGAACGCGACGTGACCGCTGCGAGGCGATATATAGCACCCCACCACGGCGACTCCCCCCCAGTCCACGGCGACGAATCCCCGACCGCGCACCAGCATGGAGAACGGCGGGGACCCCTCGCCACCTCCCCATACCGTCGCCACCAAGCCGTCCGCGTCGCCCACCCAGTGAGGGTGATCAGGGACGCGGTACGGCTCGGCGGCGACAGCCAGGCCAACCCCCCACTCCGCGAGGACTTGGGACATCATATCCTGTGCCGCGCGGCAGTGGTTGAGGTTGGCCTGGAGGAGGAGGCGGGGCGCCATTAATTACCGACCGCCCCTGCCTCCTCCCGGCTGTCCGTCCCCGTGGCACCGTCCACCTCCATGGTGGACGATGCCACCGCCCGCGGCGCCGGAGTCGGAACGGCCCGCCTCTTCCTCTCCTTCCGGGAGGGGGGAGAGCACTTCCTGCTCCCCACCCTGTGGTCGGCTGGCATCCCCCTGTCCGCACATAGCGGGCAGTGGAGGGCCGGAGCGGTAACATTGACCGCTGCGGTCAACCGGCGAGGTGCACCACTGCCTCACATGCCCCAATTCGAGGCAGCGGTGACACTGGAGCGGGCGCGGCGCAAGCATCTCCACTCGTGTGAGGGCCCTCTCGGGGGCGGCCGTCTCCCGGGGAGGGGTGGCATTGGCAATATCCTTGGATATTGCCAATGCCTTTAACACCCTCCCCTGGGAAGAGATAAGGAGGGGACTCGAATATCATCGGGTCCCCCCTTGTCTCAGGGCGGTCGTCGGGGATTATCTCCGTGGCAGGTGGATCGAGTATCCGAGCCGGGATGGTAATATGCGGAGGGAGGTGTACTGCGGTGTTCCGCAGGGGTCGGTCCTCGGGCCACTCCTGTGGAACATCGCGTACGACTCGGTGTTGCGGGCCGGCCTCCCCGACGGCGTCAGCACGGTGTGTTATGCGGATGACACACTGGTGCTGGCCGTCGGGGCGCACTGGGGGAGGGCCATGCGTCGCGCGGAGGAGGGGTCGCAACGCGTCGTCGACCGGATCAGGGGGATGGGGATGACGGTGGCGGTCCATAAGACCGAGGTGATTGCGTTTCATTCACCTCGGCAGGATCCGGCACCCCCTCTGATCCGGGTGGGTGGGGCTGACATCGAGGTGAAGCCCCAGATCAGGTATCTAGGGCTGATCCTCGATAGCCACTGGCGTTTCGAGGAGCATTTCCGCTGCCTGGTCCCCCGGTTGGAAAGGATGGTTGCGGCTCTGGGCCGGATCCTGCCCAACCTGGGGGGCCCGGCGGGCCGAGTTCGTCGCCTCTATGTGGCAATGGTCCAGTCGGTGACCCTATACGGGGCCCCCGTCTGGGCGGGCGACCTGGCTGCCTCCCGGCGCAGCATGACTATGCTGCGTCGGGTGCAGAGGCGCATGGCGCTCAGGGTCGTCCGCGGGTATCGGACCATGTCACATGAGGCGGCGACGGTTCTAGCGGGGATGCCGCCCATGGACCTGCTCGCGCGGTCGCACGCGGTGATGTACCGGCACCGCGGCGACCGTCGCGCGGGGGTGGGGGCGGTCCCGGACGGGCAGGAACCTGCTTGGGGCGATTTGAAGCGCCAGGCCCGGCAGTCCGTGTTGCTCGCGTGGCAGGAGCGGCTGGCTCTGCCAACCGCGGGGCACCGGACTGTCGGGGCGGTTCGGCCACTCCTGAAGGAGTGGCTGGACAGAGGCCATGGCAGCCTCACCTACCGGATGGCACAGGTATTTTCCGGGCATGGCAGCTTCGGAAGATACCTGTACCGGATAGGGAAGGAGCCGACGGCGCGTTGCTGCCACTGCGACGCTGAGCAGGACACGGCGGATCATACCCTGGAGGTATGCCCCGCGTGGGAGGGGGAGCGCCGTGTCCTGGTCGGCGTCGTCGGGCGGGATGTCTCGCTGCCGGGCGTGGTGCGCGCCATGCTCGGCAGCGAGGAGAAGTGGAGGGCCGTGGCCTCCTTCTGCGAGAACGTAATGTTGCAGAAGGAGGCCGCGGGGAGGGAGCGCGGGCTTCAGCGGCGCGCTGAAGCTCGCGCTCGTGCGGTGGCCCGAGGTCGTCGCCCGGTCGCGAGGCGTCGCGGGCGGCCGCCTCGGCGTGGCGGATGACCTAGGCTGGGAGGGGGGTCCTGAGGGGACCCTCCTCCCGCCAGGCGGCGCCGGGTCGGACCGGTTGGGGGTAGGAGTGCCTCCCCCTACCGGTCCGACGCAAGGGGAGGCACCCTCGGCGGTCTGGTGCGGCCATGAACGCCCGGCCGCCGAGGGGTGGAAACGGGGTCGCGGGCGGTTGCGAGTTGGGGCTCGCAGCCGCCACTAAACGCGGCCCCGGGACGGATAGCGGCGGGATGGAGTGGCCCCGTCCCGCCGCTATGAGGCAGTGTGTCTACTGGGGGGACCGATTGTCCCCCCGGGGGATGGGCGCGAAAGCGCGGGCACGGGGAGGATACCGGAAGAATGCTTCGAGCGATTCCCGGTATCCTCCCAAAGCGTGCCGAAGGGTCACCGTGGGGTTTTTAGTGGGTAGGTCCCGCGCCTGTCGTTGTACGGGCGCGGGGAATCCCACACACCCCTCCCACCTCTCCCCAAGGAGGTGGGAGGGAGTCTTTCGAAGATTTTCCCCACGACAAAAAAAAAAAAAAAAAAAAAGCATCTCCACTCGCGCCGAAACCCACCCCACCAAAACCCTCCCGGATTCCGCCAATTTATGGGCTACGGAGAGGGGGCAGCGGGCCCACACGGACCCCAGGCCGGAAGGAGATCTGCGGATCTCCCCGATCCGCAAATCCCCCTCAGGGCAATCCCCCGCCCTTGCTAGGGCACGCGCCACGTCCTCCGCGGTGGCCGAATCGTCCAGCCCACAAACGCACATCTCCGTGCGCTTCGTGGGCCTGGCGACCCGGACATACCGCTGGCCCAGCTGCTCCCGGAGCTTCTGGGCGAGTCGGTCCGCCCCCTCCCCGCCCTCCGGTCCGGCCCTCTTCGCCCTCTTCGCCCTGACGGAAGCGATGCCAAGCTCTTCCAGGGACACATTGTCCCTGGCGAGCCGCATCGCCTCCGCGAGGGTCAGGTCGCCCCCCTGCGCAACGGTCAGCGCTACCGCTGCCGTTTTAGGGGGGCGGCCAAGTCGCGCCTTCGCGGCCTTTCCTTTGGCCGCGGGCGGTGGGGGCGGAGGCTGCGCCTGCGAGGCCTTCCTCGCCGCCCTCCTCGCCCTCCGCCCCACCACCTCGCTCCACGACACCCCCCCTTGGGGCGGTGCCGCGGAGGACGCGGGAACCGGGACCACGGGTACGCTTCCCCCCTTGGGGGTCACGACCCGAGGCCCCGGAGTCGCCACGGTGGGCGGAGTCTTCGCTCCTCCCACCTTCGCCTTCCCCGGCCGTGCTGGCACTGGTCGGGGTGGCACCACCCTCCCACCGACCGCTCTTCCGGGGAGGAGCTCCTCCCGGAAGGCGGCCAGCTTCTTATCAATCATGTCCCCTATCCTCCTCAGATCGTCCTCTGAGGAATACGGGGACCTCTGCGCGGGCGGAGTGCGTGTGGAAGGGCCCGTGGAGGCCCGCACCACCTCCACCGCACTCCGCTTCCTAACGACCGCAGGAGGGCGCGGCGTAGGAGGAGAGAGGACAGGAGGGAGGGCCGCGCTGTTCCAGCGCGCCTCTGCCCTCATCCTCCCCCGTCGCTCCTCCTCCAACAGGAGTTGCAGACGGGCGTTCCGCCCGCGCAGCTCCCGCGCCGCGTTCCTCATCATTTGGGCAGCCTCCCTCAGAGCCTCTGCCCCGCCGCTCTTCTGCCCCTTAAAAGAGCAGGCAGCGGCCACTTTCTCCACTCGCCTCAGAGACGAGGAGATCCTCTCCGATATCTCCTCGGTCACCTCGTCCCTGAGGCAGCTCATCCGGACAACCGGGCTCATCGCCCTGCCCACTCCATTGACGGCCTGCCCCGTCATTTTTCTCTTGGGGCCTATAAGGCTCCTGGTGGAGGAGAAGGACGAGACTGACGCAGTCTTGTCGTCCTCCTCCACCCTCCACGAAGCCGGGCCAGGCGCTGGAGGCAGCGCGAGCGCCGTCACTCCAGTCCCAACACCGCTTTCCTCCTCCCCCTCTGACTTACCCCGTCCCATCCCCGTTTTAATTTTATACTCCATATTATTCCCACGAGCAGGTCGGAAGAAAAGGTCCGCCCGGGCAGAGCCGCCTTACCCGGGTAAGCCTATATACTCCGGGGGTTCGGCAGGTGCTCCGGAGGTGGTCGCTTGGGATTGGGCCTCCTCCCCCAACCATGCATCCCATCGCCGCGCACCATAACTTAGGATTGGAGGGGGATTTTATAGAGTCGCCATACTCGCGGTCCCGGGCGGTTAAGCACAAAACCAAAAAAGGAATTGTGAATGGGTCTTTGTGACGACCAACAGGAGGCTTACGGTGTGATAAGCATCAGGTACCTTGGGGTCGCTACGCCCCGTACTGCGGCCGACGATTGCCGGACACAGCCCCTGAGGGGAGCTTGAATGAGTTGGTGGAACCACATAAACAAAACGGTCTGTTGGGCATGGCGCCTTGTCGCTTCGACCGCTTGCCTCCTCTCCTCTGGCGGCCTCCCAACCTACTGAGGCTCTCTGGAATGCCGGAAAACCAACTGGTTTCTCCAGGCTAGGAGCTCCAGGTGCGGGAGACAAGCCAGGGTAGTCGCCGCCTCGTGGGAGATGGTACGATACCCTCTAACAACCCGGATGGCTAGCCGACGGTTGACGCGGCGTAGCATCTTCGTGCTGCGTCGGCTGGCATCCTGTTGCGGGGCTCAAATAGGGGCCCCGTAGAGGGCAATTGAACGCACCACCTCCACATAGAGGCGGCCGACTCCAACATCTGGCCCCCCGATATTTGGAAGAAGGCGGCCTAACGCGGCAGCCGCCTTCTCCACACGGGGGGCCAACCGGATGGAGCCCCGGCTGTGGGGTAACCCTCCCGGTGAAAATTACACCTCCACGACCGTTTGCGGCACGCAAAGATGAAAAGCTGTCCGCAGCCAGTAAGTAACCCCCACCCTAGCCTTCTGCGATGAAGCGTCCTCTTCTTGGGCGAAGATGTCGGCCATCTTCCTCGATCCTCACCTCGCAGTATCTTCGCAGGAGGCCTCTCGTGAATTGTGCCGAGCCAGTCGACTCACATGCACAACCCTTGGTTTGGACTTCGAGGAACGGACTATACGGAAACCCAACTCATCCAGCCGATTCTTCACATTGCCTTCTTGTCGTCACCTTCAGCAAAGACCTTGGTAGGGAACCCATAACATTGAGCGCTTTCCCTTCAGAAGGTGCTCCCATAAGCTCTATCCTTCCGAAAGATGCCCCGACGAGCGCTATCCTTCCAGAAGGTGCTCTGGCGAGCCCTATCCCTTCAAAGGGTGCTGCTACGAGCCTTATCCCTTCAAAGGGTGCTGCTACGAGCCCTATCCCTTCAAAAGGTGCTGCTACGAGCCCTATCCCTTCAAAAGGTGCTCCCACAAGCTTTATTCTTCCAAAAGGTGCTCTGGCGAGCCCTATCCCTCCAAAGGGTGCTCCCTTTCCCTTCTTCAAAGGTGCTTCCCTCGCAGACAGCTATAACCATGACGACGATTCATTTTCCAGATCTTCTCGGCGATTCCTTCAACGCTGAACAATTATTTTCCGTGCAACGGGGTGGAAGAAGACAAAATCGAAGTTTCTCCCTCTACGCCGCCTTTTCTGGCTCTTTTTGGGACAGTTCCACCGCATATGTCCCGTTTCTCTGCAGCTCCAACATTCCATGGGCCTCTCGCTTTCAGTCTCCTTTTCCGGTGTATTCTCTTCCTCGCCCGGATACCTTCTCTTGCGAGACTCTTCCTCCGGAAAAGAAAAAGATTTGAATGACCGTTCGGGCTTAACGTACGGCGTCGATACTGCCTCGACGGCTTCAATTTCGAGAGCCCTCATGACGGCGGCTCGCAACAAAATGAAACCGTCGAGTCGCAAGGTCCGCTTCATCTCTTCATTGGCCAGCGTAGCAATGAATTGTGAGGCCGCGAGCTTGTCCCTTACTTCTACCGGACAAACGCCGAACGCAGCCTGTGCCAGCCTCTCCATCTCTGCTGCCAAATCGGAGATGGACTCCCCTCTCCGTTGCTTATAATTTTGGTATGTTACGTAATTTAAATTGACGAAATTTTTCATTCCGTAACGGAATTCCAGAGCCGAAATCAAAGTGGTATAATCAAAGCGTCTTTCAACGGGGAGAGACGTCAAAATGCTCCGAGCCGGCCCCTCCAATGATGAGACCAAGGCCATCGCCTTCTTTGGTCCATCCCATCGATTCGCCTCCGCAGCGGTCTCGAATTGAATCTTGTATTCTTCCCAACAAGATTTTCCATCAAACACAGAGGGTTTCAGAGTGTAACCCAAATCGGAAACACTCTGGCTCACCCTTCTCCCACTTTGAGGGACCGACTGCGAAGCTGAGAGGCCCGCGAGCCCGTCAGAAGTAACAGGCTCGCGCTCCCTATCGCGGACCGTGGCTCACGAAAGCCGTTCGAGTATTCGCTCAACATTTGAGGATAGGACCTGATACTGGTCTTCTACAGCTTCGATCCTCTCCTCGACGGCGGCATCTCTGGCTAAAGCGGCAGCCCTCTCCATTGTCCGCTTCTTTTCGGCTCGCTCCCGTTCCTCGACGAACCAGCGCTGCTGCTCCTGGAACTGCGTCGAGATGTTCCGCTGCAGACCTTCCAAGAGCACCTCCAACGACGAAAAAGCCTCCGCCCTGGCAGCAGAACGGGTCGTAATCCCACTTCTGACACCACTGTTGCGCCGAAGCGAGGCGTTTTTCAAATAACTCATAATAACACCACAAACTTATAACACAAACTAGGAACTTTATTGACAATGCTCTAAAAACGTTTGTTCTCTACGAGTTCTGTCGTAGTTCTCTTCTTTCAAATCGTTGCCAGTTCCTCAGCAACCGGAAGGCCACGGGATTTCGCTTCCGCTCGTTCGTAAGGGCAGCTTCACATCGTTGCGGAACAGCCTTCACGTTGCCGCAACGATGCATTTTCAATCCGTTACAACATATAATGTATTATATACACATATAAAATATATTTCATTGGTCTCTGCTAATACACACTCTTCGTAACGAAGTTGAACAAAAGTAAGTTTAATTTTTACCGACTAATTTAGTCTTTTAAAAAACAAACACTATTCCTTTAAATTAATTAATATTTTACGTTTTTGAATATATATTTTTAAACCATATCTTGTGACAAAAATAAAACCTTTTTTGTCAAATACCTGAATCTACTAATTTCATCGATGGAATAGATGTGACTGGACTATAGATATAACAAAATCAAATAATATCAATCTTTTTTTATGGTCAAAATAGAATAAGAAACCTTTTTCTACACACAATTGCTCTGCTGCAAATGGATGGTGCACGGATTTTTAGAAGAATGGTAAGAAATATAATTAATCATCATAACTTGATGAGAAAGTTTACTTTTCCTACAAATCTATAAAAATTATCTATTAATTTTTGTTTGATCGTTATTTAGATATAATTCAATTTTTGTAATACAGTTTCACGTGATAACAAATGTAATGACTGTAGGGGTAACTGATTTGAAATATGTAGTGTCTAATGTATTGTAAGTGATTATCGATTTCTCACAATATTTTATCGTATTTATAACTGTGGTTTTATCGGAATTAGTATCATTATATGTAATGTGAAATGGCGTAAGACGACCGTTAGAAGTTTCAGTTTGTTCTTCTGCAAGAGGGTTTAAAATTCCTGGAATATTAAAGGTGGATTCTCGTATAACAGCTCTAAAAGTAACTGATATTTAAAAAACTTTTTTAAAAAGCTATTGGTAATTTGGATTGGACTTTTATAGAAGTACACGAAAATATATACACAACAATTTTTTTTAGGTCGATTCATTTTACTATTTATTAATTAATATAGAATCTCTTTTACCTTATTAGCTCCTATTCATGTCTTGCATAGAATTTTTAACACTCATCTGATTGCAGGAAACAAATTTTTTAATAATGAATCGTTTACATAGGAATTTAACTTAATTTATATAAAGTAAAAAATGGAAGATTGAAAAGTTTTTTGAAAGAAAAATTGATTTTTTTTCTTAGGCAAATTAACTTCAATTAACGAAAAAAGTATCTTAAATAGAAACTAAAATTAAAATTTTAAATTCAGTTCTTGAAGAAATGTATAATGAATAAATTAGTCTGTGTTTAAAATTTATCAGTTAATTACTTTTCAAGTTGTCCTAGGCATCAATTTGAAAACTGCGACAAGAAAAATGTGTTTAAAGTTTTTAATGAAGTTTCAAAATATTCCTACTGCTTGCCATTTCTCTCTTTGATACACTTTATGAAATAAACTATAACTCCGTTATTTTTGCAAATTCTACCTTAAAATTTTGGGAGTTTATTTATAAAACGATATATCTTTAATTAATAAGAGAAACGAAAAATTGATTTTATGAACTTGTTATACGAAAATCGCCTTTTGGCCAATATATTAATAATTAGTTATTATTGATAATTCTATATTGATTTGCATTTTTAAAGTAACAATTTATAGAGCAACTATCGAGATCGAGATCTGTAAATACTTATTCGCTTGTTATAACATAGAGATTGGACATAAACTATGTAAATATGTCATAGCTGATAAAAAAAACCGGAAGGTGAAACCGTCATAACAGTCGAGTCTAGTGTCGTCAGTCGGTATAGCACGTATCACAGAATAAAATCATAAATCAAATTACACATGCTCTCATTTATTGCAGTATCTAGTGCTCATATAATAAAAATTATAGTTAGATTTATTATAAACAAATGCATAAAAACTCTTTATTAGTAAATTATACAGTACACTAAAAATACTATGAGGATGTTGTTGTGAAGAGAAATAAGCCTTTAATTAGAACCACTACTAAATTTAATAACAATGACAATATATCAATAACATATGATTTAACTCGCTCCCGTTACAATGCTGGTCGGTGATCGATTCACTTAATTGTGTACAATATGGACATTGCTTTAAGGAAAATTTCTACCTTAGCTATTTAACACAAAAATAATTTTTTCATACACTTTTCTTAAGTTTTATGTGTCAAAAGCATAATTTTATATAATTAAACTGACATGTTAAAAACTAGCCAAGTTATAAAATTGAAAGATAACTACACGTAAACTACATGCTCGTTAAACCAGTAGAAACGTGATTCACAATCAGTTGATTTACTGATATCTTTACTCGTATGTAGCGAAGGTCATAATGTGATTAAATTAATCACTAAATTTCTATTTTTATAAATGCATCACTTTTTCTGTCAAAGCTCACTATTTTTCTTTAAACAATTATTATTTCAAAATTTTTGTATATTTTTTCGTTTTTGTACTATACTTATAATTAAACACAAAACTATGCCAATTTTTAATATCAGATTAATAGAATTGAAAAAATCCGGGCTGTCAAGATATTTCTTAGTAATTTCTAGTTATTTCTTAGATATTTCTAGTAAGTAATTATTTCTTTGTGCAGAGAATACCAGCTTTTATAAAATATGCGTACAGAATTATGTAAAGTTGTGAAATTGTTATTATGAATAACGTTTCACTTAATCAGACTTCTTTTCCCTTTTTTTACTTGTTTAAATATACATGATAAAAGAAATATAAAAAAAGTATAAAAAATAATTCTTGAAACTAACACAGATTAAAATTTAAAAATGATTGCAATATTCATTGTTGACAAACAGTACCTACTAGATTTCCTTGTTATTTAAATTGACAATGTGGAAACGTGAGAAGGTGTGTTTTGAAATTCATCCGACGCATAATGGAGAGGAAATATTGATATTTCTTATAATGCAGTATAATATTTACGTATATTTTATTGCAATATTTGTCATACATGTCGTGTAGTCACCAATAGCTCCAAAATTCGTTTCCCTCCATCAATTATTTTATTTGCGGTTGATATCTCTATACAAAGAAAACTATAACGCTTTGCCAGTTTCATGTCATCGCCTGTATAATGGTTTTTACCATATCTTTCATGAATTCTCAACAAACTATGTACACATGTATGAATAAATACTACTGTTCTTATACAAAATTCATATTTAATTCCATCAGTATTCCAGTGTCTTTGCGTATAAACTGAAATCTTGCGTGATCGTTTATGTGTATCATTTCACAATAATGACCCTCTGTTTGTCGGAGGGTTTCAGCACTATAATTAATATAAAATAAAATTAATTAATCTGTATCAGTAAATCCTGGTATTCTTATAGAAATTTCGTCCAGTGTAGTTCTAACAAAAACAAATATGACTTCTTTCGATATGAATGCATCTACAAGTGTCAGTTAACATATCAGTAATATAAGTAATTAAATTGCTTATTCTATTTTATAATTCGCTAACATATGTAATAGTGCAAAGTTTCGCGGAATATAACACTCTAGATGCAACTTCGTCTATGTAGCCGTAACGAACTCGTTATTTGTACGAAATTGTTCAGAACTAACGCACTACACATAACCATCCACATAGTTGTAGTTATTAAAATGATTATATTTGGCATATACGCTAACGTCACTTGATTACTATTTATCGGATGTTTGTTTATAGTTAAAATTTGAGATTTATCCAATTCTCAAATTACACTCTGTAGATAACAAAGGTGTATACATACCTACTCACATACCCAAATGAAAACACCCAAATATCTCTGATGCTTTTTAATACATGGAAATGTTGTCCAAAATGAAATTGCATGTTTCGTAAAGGAAACATAATGGGGGAAATTAATGTGGAATTTTATTTCTCGAAACTTGAAAAATATTGTTGCTTCCTTTAAATAGCGCTATAAAATTGTTAAATAAGTACACTATTTTAAAACACCGTGTCCTTTACATGACCTCAAACACAAAAATAATTCTATATCAATACATAAATATTAACAGCTTGGTAGTTAAGTAAAATCATAACAATAAGTAATTGTAACAAGCGATATATTTATCACTTTCGATCATCTTCAGAATAAGTACATATTCAGAATAAGTATGTATCATTTCTGTAACATGAAATTTATATAATATTTTAAAAAGGAATTTCTGTAATCTTGAAATCTCGAACAAAAAATAATCTAGAGTGAATCTTTCCCCTATTACCGTATTTGTAATATTTCTCAAATTTCGAAATAACAAAGATGTTTGTATGTACCTTTCCGGACGCCTCACCCTGTATATTGATCGTCCTTTCGAACGAATAAATATTTCTTTATTCCAAGTCTCTTAGTCGGTTTATATTCGTGAATGTTGAATTGGCTGCTTTTGTTAAATTTTAAGCTCTGTTCGTTGAAAATAATAGTAGTAACTTTCTATAATTTTTACTGTTATGACATGAATTATTATTACTTGTACTATTAGTGTCGACCAAAGAATGACTGCGAAATAAACGTTATGAATAATCATTTCTATCACTGTTTTTTATTTAAATGTATTCCACAAGGAACACGAAAGCCTCGAGAACGATAAAAAAAGCAAAAAAGAAATACTCTGCTCGCTTCCATTTACTTGACAATTTTTACGAGTGAACTCATTCGATACATCGCAGAGTGAAACTAGCGCAGCGCATATGCAAATTGATAAAACACACGACCAACGTTATAATAGTAATTCTAATACTGAAAAACAAAAGCTGAAACTGATGGAAATCTGAGTGAAGAACAATTTTCTTCCCGATTCGTAGTAATAGAAAGGTCTGATTTACAAAGAGCGTTTATGTTATTTGCGAATAAAGACCCTTTGATTGATTTTAATTTATTTCAGATTATCTTTTGAGGAATTGAGCCGTTTAAAGTTGAAAGGAAATTAATAACACCTAGAAGGGAACAGGTGATGATTACACGCATAAGGATCGGACATTCTAGAATGACTCATTCTTACTTATTATCACGAAACTCTTCACCTATATGTGATAAGTACTCTGAGAGAATGACGATTGAACACCTCATGATAAGCTGTTCCAAATACAACAGGACCCGTATACAACATAGTTTGGAATCTGAACTCGAAGACAACCTCGTCGGTCATAAAATGCGGAGCATACTTTTATTTCTTAGAAAAACTGGACTTTTCAATAAGCTATTATAAGTACTGTTAATTGTGCCAATGTCGCTAATAACCACATTATTGATGCGACGTTAAACCATTAAATAGAAAAAAAACAATTTTCTTTTAGAACTGATCAGAAATAGTGTGTTTTGGCAAAATGTACCATTTGAAAACATATTTTCTGCTCTAGGTCAAAATTTAATTTTAGTCAATTCTTAGATTAGACACGCTCGTCCATACATCGTTAATTTAACTAAACTACCACTTAAACACATGGTTAAGAAGTTCTATCGCACACATCATACTTTTCGCAACCTGTGAAGAGATCGTAAACAATGAAATAGAATATATTATTAATTAATTTGTTGTCACTTTTTTGGTTCAAAAAATAAAATTTGGAAAAAAACGGCATGAATTTATATCTTAACCCAGTAAATTATAAATCACTACGTTTTGAGTAATGTAGAACCAAAGTCGGAATCAAACACCAACTAGGGTAAAGAACCGAATCGGATACCCGAATGTTGAGTGTTCGTACAGTAATTGTGTACTAGTTGAAGTAATAGTGTTGGAATCCGGGTGGCCATGTAATGCTCTTTTCGTATTATAAGAGTTTATTCATTTACATTGAACTCGCGCCGAACTCAACTATGAAGAATAACGGAATTTGCAATGGACTTTAATTCTTCGACAAGGCGTTAACACCCGCAGACTTTTTGGGCAACTCTGAGCTCCCGAGCCCCGTAGTCCGGGGATATACAGGGTGTCCCGTAAATAGTGTAAGAGCCGGAAATGTGGGGTAGCTGAGACGATTCTGAACAACAATTTCCTTTGCAAAAATGTCGGATGGAGCTTCGTTTTTGAATTATTAACGAAAAACACTGACGAATCACGGCGCGTGCCTGCCGCGCGCTCAGGGCCGTCCGAACTAAGAGAGCCACCGTGTCGGGTAGGTAGCAAGATGTGCATCGGAGATACGTCGAGGAACGAATACAAATAATTAAAAATACTACCACTGCAACTGTTACCTCTGCGGATTGGATAAATCAGTCAGCTAAATCGAATTTATTAATTATTTGTATTCGCTGTTTCCAAAGAAGAAGAAATAAAATGTGGGAAGATGTTCTCGGAATTTTTAGGAAATTAATTCTTCGCACCTGAGTGACGCTTCTCGCCAGAGTGTGTTAAAATTAAAATAAGAATTATTTTCAGAAAATTAAAATAAATACGGTAAGAACCATTTGTAATCGTTTGTTATTAAAAACTGTACTGGAAAAGCAGCCTGGATTTGTGCGTACCGAAACATTCTTCGCATGCAAGGGGTTAATAGAGAATTAATTAAAATTCGCCTTACCCATTTACTTGCAAGTTGCAATAGGGCCGGTTAGTGCACCCCTGTCGATCACGGAAAGGTCGAAGACCCCAATAAGAATCAGCTGATGGGACGGCCCGGTCACTGCACCCGCTTCTTACCCCGAAAACACTTCACAGCATGGTCACTAGCACTTTTCACTTTTACATTTTCGGGGTAAGAAGCGGGTGCAGTGACCGGGCCGTCCCATCAGCTGATTTTTATTGGGGTCTTCGACCTTTCCGTGATCGACAGGAGTGCACTAACCGGGCCTTATTGTCAGCGCAGCAGAGCAACTTGCTATTAAATGAATAAGTCGAATTTCAATTATTTCTCTATTAAAGCCTTTGCATTCGAGGAATGTTTCGGTATGCACAAATCCAGTCTGCTTTTCCAGTACAGTTTTTAATAACAAACGATTACAAATGGTTCTTACCGTATTTATTTTAATTTTCTGAAAATAATTCTTATTTTAATTTTAACACACTCTGGCGAGAAGCGTCACTCAGGTGCGAAGAATTAATTTCCTAAAAATTCCGAGAGCATCTTCCCACATTTTATTTCTTCTTCTTTGGAAACAGCGAATACAAATAATTAATAAATTCGATTTAGCTGACTGATTTATCCAATCCGCAGAGGTAACAGTTGCAGTGGTAGTATTTTTAATTATTTGTATTCGTTCCTCGACGTATCTCCGATGCACATCTTGCTATCTACCCGACACGGTGGCTCTCTTAGTTCGGACGGCCCTGAGCGCGCGGCAGGCACGCGCCGTGATTCGTCAGTGTTTTTCGTTAATAATTCAAAAACGAAGCTCCATCCGACATTTTTGCAAAGGAAATTGTTGTTCAGAATCGTCTCAGCTACCCCACATTTCCGGCTCTTACACTATTTACGGGACACCCTGTATATGCCTTAGTAATAGTAGGAGCGGAGGACCCTTAGACCTAGTGACTAACGGGCCTTGTGACTAACAGACGATGACTTATCGATGTTTGGTCTATTGTCATCTAACAATAGGCTCGGGTTCGAGAAAAGTTGGGCAGGCTTGATCGCGTATCCGCTACATACAAACTGTCGGACAGCTCGATACTCGTAGATACAGTAATGATTCTTAAAATAAGTCTGAGACGTAATTCGAAAATTGAATATTTCTAATCCTCGTAACTTGGGGGAAAGCCAATGCTTTGTGAAAAGCCGTAGGCGCGCTTGGTTTCTTCATCAGATCTCGCTAACTGACATTTAAGATCCACAGCATTGTTGGATGACCAACACGACCATACAAACACCACTCAGTCACATCACAAACATTACTCATCCAAACATTCTAGTCATGATTTCTAATCCTTACTCATCCTGAACCTCGTACCCTTCCTGAGTCACATTATCCCTTGACCATTGTCCTCACCTCTACCTATCTCCAGCAATAGTATATATAAAAGCTTGCAATATTGAAGAACCGGCAGAAAGAGTCTAGTACTTAGTCGCCCTAATAGTTGTACGAGTTTTTTAAGAAAATAAAGTGTTGTCAATTCTACTGGAATCCAACAGTATATTAACTCTAGAAAGATATTCTTAAAAATGTGCTATTTACAACGTTCAATTATTTAATAATTTAATAATAAAGTAGTACACGATAAATGTATATCATCAGATGCATTAAAGGCGGAAACCACTGTGACAGATTGAAAAATCAAAATATTTTTTTATCTCTTTTCAATGCTTAAGGTTTTTAGAATGACCTCCTAAAATATTAAAGTAAAATTGGCAAAAACGACAAAGTTAGAGAAAATTCAGTAGATGTAGAAAATGTAATATGCGTAACACTTGAAACTAACTGCTCTTTATTTCGGGACATTCATTTGAAACTTTTTTCTTATTTCTGCTGTGGTAAAGGTTTTATATGAATGGGAAGTGTTTTGATCGAGATAACTATGTGAATCAAAAGTATTTAGTCTAGAGCGATAAGTGGTGTGAGTGAAATATAGCAATAGATGACTAAAGTGGTCTAACTGGCAACTTATTTAGCCGTAATCCAATTTAACGATGGCTATTCAGGATTATTACAAATAATGAAGGTCTTCGATATTAAAATTGGATCACAGGCAGACGCATATCGACACAAACAGGACACGCTTCACCTTTCCACTGCTGAGCGAAAACATAAAACAACGAAGCATGACGTTCGGCTGAAGGAAAAAGGAAATATAAATGAAAGAGATGACGATGATCTCTCTACAGAGAATATATTTTTGGGTCCTGAAGTTGATGCAATTTAGAACATTTAAAACCTCCAACGTTATTTCATAGATAATTTGGTGCAAAAATTTAAACGCGTTTTCTTCAAAACCACATTTTTTAAACCGGGCAACTCAATAACTCAGTCAATTTTCATTAGATTTACTTAAAATTTTGTATGATAGTTCCTAATACTATTCTTTCCAGTTGCTTATACGGAATTTTCAATCGAATAATTAGTTTCGACGTGGTGTTAAGAGAAATATTGATTTTGTCACAGTTTTTTAAGATTTTTCCTTCAAAGTTCCACGATTTTATAATAAATAATTATTTTTAAAAATCCGTACGTGCAACTCAAGCTACTGTCTTATAGTTTAAGAAAATTGAATGATTTCTTGTTTCACAACTTGCAGTAAAAAATTACACGTCCATTCGTTTTTGACAAATTTTTGGTGACCCCTCATGCTGGTTCCTATTATGGCTATTGTAATTAATATTCTTATACGAAATTTCTACAAGAAGTAATTCAAGAAATGTACTTTCGAAAACATTAAACATTTATCAAAAAAAGTTTCATAATTACGCCTAAAAAATTCTTGAAAATTGTCTTCATTTTTAGGCGTTACAGTGGTTTCTCACTTTCTGATTAAATTGAAATAAAATTGTTTCAACACTATGTAAATTGTAAATATTTACTAATACATATTTATGGATTTTCTAGAAAGAAATATTGTTTTAATCTTTCTAAGGGGGGCTTCTAGTGTGAATCTTTAAAAAAATCAATTTTTTTTACATTTTCTTATAAAATATAGTTTGTAAAATATATCTGCAAAACCTTATGCTTGAACTCTTAAAATTAACGAAGTTATGGCTGTTTACAAGACGTGATGGTCAATGTCATTGTTCTAGAGATACAAAACTTTAAGTGTTTTTCTCAAAACTATGTTTACCAGAACGGTGTACACGATATCTCAAAATACTTGACTAATTGGCTTAAAATTTTAGGTGCATGTTCAGTACACGTATGGCTATAGCCGGTTCCAGAATGAACCTGTGGTCCATCGTTTCCCGTACTCGTCGTTAGAAGGACCGTTCCTCTCACAAACACTCGACCGACCTTCCGTCTGCATATACATATACGTTCCTCGATCGATTTCTAATATCCCGGTGTCTAAGACAGGGTCTGCTAGCATGCCTTACCGACAAGTTCGCCAGCAGATCCGGAATGAAACGCCTCTTCCTATCTTTTCCTTACCATCTCTTCCACCGGACTTCCAAAAACCTACAATTTGTATTCTTTATGTTTCTTTAGGCTCCTGAAATTAAAAAAAAACATGAAAAAATTGATAATCAAAAATCAAATGTTGCCATTTTTTTAATTGTTGACTTTTTTCTTTTATTTTGTTACCGACCATAGTTAAACTCATACTAATTAAAAATTTTTCACGTTTTTTCATTTCAAATAAATAAAATGGTCGAAATCATGGACACTGCGAGATAACCTTTTTTAAAAGCGACTTTGTTTGAGAGTATGCGGTGTTGTATGACTAACTCATACGCTAACATAGATACCACATTAGAACCATCCTTACACAAACATCCTAGTCATAGCTTTCAAATTTCAGCCTTTCTAGCCTCCTGTACCCGCTTACTCATCCTGTACTCAGTTACTCATTTCGTACGTCAAGCATTGCACTATCTCTCACCCCTTAGATATATATACAACGCGCATTTTTGGACTCAGGTCAGATCTTTGAAGTTTGTATCTGTTGCCGCCACGTGAAGGGTTTCCGCTGCAGTCGACATTGAACAGTGCCGTTTTTGAGAAAGTTACAATTTTTCACGGACCGCATGCAATTTCTAAAGGACTAGGTCTGGCCGGATGCCGGTTTCAGATTTCTCTGGAAACCCTCGGATGTATCGCAAACCCTCACGTGTTGACCACCAGTACTAGGACTGTAAAAACAAGAAGGGTAATAAATAACCCAGGGATTGTGCAACGTCCTGCAGACCTTGATTTGCAGGATGAAACAAACCAGGCTGTGGGCGTTGCACAATCCAAAAACTGTCCAAAATTCGGATTGGGCAGCACAAGGCCCAATCCGAACATCGACGCCTCCAAGGAGGCAATAAGAGGGAGATACGGAGTCTTCCTCTAGGACTGGACATTGGGAAAAATCAGAATCCGCTGTATTCTCAACGAACTTGGATCTTTGAACTTGGTTTTCGCACTGGACGCGACCAAAAGAACTGTACCTTTTAAACTTGGACATTGTAAAGGACATTGTAAACCTTACAAGTGATATCACCTTTAACTTTGGATTTACTAGATCACCTTACAAGTGATCGAGATAGTTATTGTTATTGTTTGAATAAATTGTTTTTGTAAATCGATTAAATATTGATTGTTAAATAATTAACTCCCCGAATCACCTACGGAGTTAACAGTATCAACGTGCGGAACTTGCCGTAACGGTCTAATAAATCTACACGTCTCTTTAGTAAAGTGTTGTTCTTAATCCCACAACACGGGATCCAACAGCGGTATCATCAATTTTAACTTTTTCTTACCAAAAAAATTTTAAAATGTCATTGGAACAGGTAGAAATAAACCTTATAAATTTGATTGCAAAAAGTGTTATAGTTCATTCGCCAAAAATTCCCCAAGAAAATCTAAGAACATGTACTTCACACTAGAAGACCCCCTTAAGAAGAATTATATGAATGGTGGTTCTGCTGTGATATTAGCCGAAGAGAATGTAATATCAGCTAATTGCCTGTCTAAAAAGTGACTGATTTGTCGTAGAATGACACGAACATCAATAATTTAATTAAATCACTGATTTGAAATGGACAGAACAGACGAAAAATCATACAGCGTCCTTTTCTTCCACTTCCGTTCATTCTTTCTCATTCGCTGTCATTCGTTATCCTTCTCTTCGACTGCCGTATATTTTTTCTGATTCAGTCTCACTCGTTCTCACTCGCTGTCCTTTTCTTCGGTTGTCAACTACTGCTATCGGCAAAAGATAAAGGCAATATGGAGGCTCGACGATATTGCCACTTATAAATATCTGCTGGCGTTGAAATTCGCCTCGCAATTATTACATGTACAGGGTGTTCAGCATCTATTAGGAAAAAATTTATGTTTTGCGAGAGCCATTAGAACTGACCTATCGCGATCTATAGCGCGCACGCAGCTGTTCGCAGATTGCCGCTCTACAGGCGGAACTTTAAACGTTAATAACTTTTCAACGAAGCGTCAATTAACAAATTAGTATTCTTGATTTTCGTCTTATTTTGGCCTCTAGAATCGCTCATATAAATTTTTCCCAAGAGTGGCCGAACACCCTGTATACAGGGTGTTCGGCCACTCCTGGGAAAAATTTTAATAGAGGATTCTAGAGGCCAAAATAAAACGAAAATCAAGAATACCAATTTGTTGATGGAGGCTTCGTTAAAAAGTTATTAACAATTAAATTCAAAAATTTCAAATCGTTCTGGAAAAATTATTTTCGGTTGTGGGGGTCAATTACAATCATTTTTGGTCGTTAGACATACCCCCAAAATCTTGCGCGTTTTCGAGAAAAAAATTCGAATAGTTGGACAAATTTTTCGACAAAATTAAAAAATATCAAATCGTTCTAAAAAAAATTATTTTTAGTTGCAGGGATCAATTACAAGCATTTTTGGTGAATAAACATACCCCCGAAATCCTAACCATTTTCGAGAAAAAAATTCAGAACTTTCTGAACTTTAAACGTTAATAACTCTTTAACGAAGCCTCCATCAACAAATTGGTATTCTTGATTTTCGTCTTATTTTGGCCTCTAGAATCCCCCATTAAAATTTTTCCCAGGGGTGTTCGAACACCCTGTATATAATAATTGCTGATAAATACTGTAATAATTGAAGATATATATATATCGTCTCTGAACTTATTCTAGCACATGCTGTACTTCATAGATCCTTAAGACAGGCACGTGATGCAGCGATACGAAGACTGCAACTTTGTATTGACGCAAACGGTCACCATTTCGAACATCTTCTGTAATGTAAGAAAGTTAATTTTACTACCACATTTGACCTTCCATGACCTCCATGGATAGCTTGATGAAGTCGTCCCAACACTCGCTATCACATCACAATAAAAAAAATATAGCATTCCATTTAAAAAAATGAAGGTGACCTTGAAATCACTTCTACGCCTCCACCCACACAAAAAATGTTTGTATCACAATGTGTCCCCCTCTGTACCGTGCAAGTTTTGTACGTAACATTTTTTCATATTATTACAAATAACGGGGATATTGAAGGTGGACATAGTTATTGCCCCACCCTGTATACAGGGTGTTCGACCACTCCTGGGAAAAATTTTAATGGGAGATTCTAGAGGCCAAAATAAGACGAAAATCAAGAATACCAATTTGTTGATTGAGGCTTCGTTAAAAAGTTATTAACATTTAAAGTTCCACCCGTACTGAATTTTTTTCTCGAAAATGCGCAAGATTTCGGGGGTATGTCTATTCACCAAAAATAATTGTAATTGACCTCCGCAATCACAAATAATTTTTCTAGAACAATTTGAAATTTTTTTTTTCGAAAAATTTAGGCACCTAATTAGATTTTCGGTGAGGAATTTTTTTCTCGAAAGTGGATAGGATTTCGGAGGTATGTGTAATCACCAAAGATGATTGTAATTGGCCCCCGTGACCGAAAATAATTTTTCCAGAACGATTTGACATTTTTGAATTTAATTGTTAATAACTTTTTAATGAAGCCCCGATCAACAAATCGGTATTCTTGATTTTCGTCTTATTTTGGCCTCTAAAATCTCCCATTAAAATTTTAGCCAAACACCCTGTATATATCGGCCACCTCTGGGAAAAATTTACATGAGCGACTCTAGAGGCCAAAATAAGACGAAAATCAAAAATAGCAATTACTTGGTGGAGGCTTCGTTATACTGTATATAGTGTATATCTTCAATTATTACAGCATATGTTTTCTACATTCAATTTTTATCTATAAAATATACGGTTTTAGTAAAATATGAATCCTGGAAGTGGAAATTCTGTTAATGGATGGATAAGCTTATAATCTCAGTATCAAGCTTGTTTTGTATTTTACATTTTATAACTTGATTTAAGTACTGCCATAAACTCTCGAAATTCTTGATTTGACTCGAAAAATAAAAGCGATTGTATAACGTATATTAATTTTGCCATTACCTGAGATATAATTTTTGACCTGTGTTGTCCATATTCTCTTTGGCGTAAACTGAAATTTCTGTTATTATTACTATTAATTTGTGCATCTTTTCCTTCCAAATCATTTTTGGAATCATCATTAATTGCTTTATCACATTTATTTACATACAATACGGAGTGTTGTATTGCAACTACGCTCTTGCCATAGTATGAATGGAATGGAATGTAAGGATAATTTTAAGCTGTCTATTTTTCTATTTTCCCAAAGTCTCGCGCGAGCCTGATCGTCCTGTTAAACACTTGACGACCAGAGCCGTACGAAGCGCCTGTTTTCCTTCAAGGTTTTGCCTGGGTCTCGGACCACGCCGATCCGGGCCCGGCGAGCTTCTTGACTTTTATGACTCTTTGCCGCTGTAACTAAACTTTCTTTCAGTTAAGTATTTTCCAATTTCGTTTTTCCGTCTTTCTGTCCTGTCTCCTTTTCTCTCCCTTTGCTATTAGAGTAAGGAAATGTATATATTGAGAAGGAGTCGAAGGAACAGAGAACAGCCTGGTAAAGATGTGGTCGTTGCATAAACTCAGTCCGTTGAGACGTGTTCCATAGCAGTCTGTTAAAAACGTCGTAATATTAACCTACGTGTGGCTACACATCCACACCCGCGAAATCAAACAGTTAATAATTGTGGGGTAGATCGTAGAGTCGTTATTTCAACCGCCAGCGCCCTCAGATTTAACAAATTTTATTAAGCAAATTTTAATGGCATTAAGTGCGTGCTCCAAAGAATATTGAAATTTGGACTTCATAAAAGAATTCTCATCGTTACTGCGATTTGAGATTTCAAAGAACAATCTACCTGCGAGAAAAGGGAGGTCGTAATACACGCTGCGCGTGGCGCGACTGCGACGTAAGGGACTCAGGGTGCACCCACCCAGAATCTTTTTAAAGCTATACGGCTTCGGAGCCTCCTAAAGGTCCTACCGTTGAATCGGTACCGCCTCGTGGAGTGCTCGCCGTGAAAAGGCCACTGCGAACCCTCTCCATTTGGAGCCTTACGATCTCCATTTGGTGACCCGTCCGTGGCGAAACCGCCCCCGACAGATACGAGTGAATTCTCTTCTTTTCAGGGCAAAAGTCTCGTTGATAGTTTAAATAAATAACTATCAGCGAGCAATAAAAAATACAGTCCACTGATCAACGCTAAACGGCAGCTGATCTCCCCCTCTAAGCGCACCGATAGTCGTTAGGTGAGCGAGGCGAACAGCTGATGAGCGTGTGTTTACGATACGTGTACGCACGTATTAAATTTGGTTGAACCTTTTATTTCAGCAGTCAAGGTCCACACCCAGGGTAACGCCGGTGAGGCCACCCCCCTGGCCATAAAAATATATTTTTTTATAGTTTTATATTTTTTTAAATTCCTATTTTTTATTATTTATATTTATCCAAATTCTATTTTTTATTATTTTTTCAAAATAAACGAAAATTAATAATAAAACTTGTCAATTGACTTTCCCTGCTATTTCCCTCGTTCGGACCTCGATTAGAACCCTTAGATTCTAACAATATGAGTTTGAAATTAAACACCGTGAGGGAAAGAACCACGGGAATGCGGACAGCCTTTCCAGAAGGCCATGCAAAACTTTGTAGTGTAAACGCTGTTTACGTCTTGAACAAGATCTCGAAGAAGAACATCTTGTCTTCAGAACCATCTGTGTATCTGCGAAGAGGGAAGATTGGGTTAAGGCTCAGGAGGAAAATGAGAATCTACAATTTATCTGGCAATCGAAAATCGAAGGAAATAAACCTACTTGGCTGGAGGTTTCTGCACTTTCCACTAAAGCAAAGTACTTCTGGAGGATTTGGGATTCATTAGAAATGCATCGAGGATTATTGTTCCAAAGATGGGAATCTGTTGACGGAGGGGAGTCCAGCCGGTTACTGGTAGTGCTACAGAGCAACACCACAGAGGCACTTCAGGAGTGTCATGATGCACCTTCTGGAGGACACTTCGGAATAAGGAAAACATTGGCAAAAATTCGACAACCTTTTTTTTGGCTGAATCATCGAAGAGATATGGAAGATTGGTGTCATCGTTGTCATGGCTGTTCAGCGAAGAAAGGACCTGTGGAGAAGAGAAGAGGAACGATGAAGGTTTATAACGTAGGAGCACCTTTTGAAAGGATAGCGCTCGACATTGTGGGTCCCCTGCCAAGGTCTTTTGCTGGAAATAGATTTGCATTGGTTGTGGTTGATTATTTTTCAAAGTGACCGGAGATGATTTCACTTCCTAACCAACAGGTGACGATAATTTCCATAGCTTTGTTGAAGGAGGTGCTATGCTATCATGGAATTCCGTTTGAGCTACACTCTGATCAGGGATGCAGGGACCTGATGAAACTACTAGGAATTAAGAAAACTAGAACAACTTCATTGCACCTTCAGTCGGACGGGCTTGTAGAGCGGATGATAAGGACTTTGTCCGAGGAAAAGAAACTCGGTCGCAATTCCTAATGCTAGTTTTGCATACGCATTGTCTAGAAGGTCGGACTGACGCCGAATTCCTTCGGTCTACAGACAATCAAATCGCGGTTGTTTACGGGTTTTTGCTAGCTTACTTCGTTCGCACATTCCATTCGAACACCTGTTTCCACTGGTATTGTGTCGTTAGCACCGAGAGAGAAACGACCTATTAATTGAAGAGAGATCTATAGCCGAAATCGTAGCCGCACCGCGACTATACGGCGCGGCACGGTCTTCGTCTGTCGATCCTCGCTGATTTTCACGCGGCATTAGAGAGCTGACTGCGATCGGGAGCAGATCCTTTATCGATCCTCTCCGTCATAAGTACACGCTCCGAAGAACTTACATCTCGCTCGTTCTATAAAATATTTCTAGGACAATTTGAAAATAGGAAAATCTTGTCTCACGACAACAGATATTTCCGAAAAATCTGACTGACATTGTAGCAGTTCGCAACTCACGCCGCGCGTGACGTGACTGCGAACGCAGGAGGGTGACTTAACGTTGCAGTCGTTGCTGCAACCGTCACGTTAGGGACTCAGTACTGAACACATTGAGTCCCTTCAAGCTAAGGGTTGAAGTCACTGGGGAGTAGATATCGATATACAGGTATCGCCTAGTGGTGACCTCGTCGAGCTATACGGAATCAGAGAACCCACTCCTAAACCCGTCGGTTTTGCCAGTGTAGTGTGCACCGATTGGTGGAGTTAAGGTTTCGACGACCCGCCCTTTGCTATACGGCGACGGAGTAACCGGAAGGTAGATACCGATATACTGGTATCGCCTCGTGGTGCTCGCCGTGCAACGGACTTCAGAGAACCTCCAGTGATCCGACGTGTGGGCCAGTGTAGAGTACAGCGTACGGTGGAGTAAAGGGTTCGAAGGGTCTTCCTTCCACCTCTCCACCCACTACCAGTAACTGTGTAGTGACCGTAGGGTGGTCGGAGTTGCTTGAAAACGTCTCTCCTATTCCGACAGGCCGCAGGCTGCTCCCCTGGAGCCGTCGTCGAGGTAACCGCACTAGGCAGGGAGTTGTCTTGCGTCGGCGTTCCACGCCATCCGCATGGTGAGCGTGCTCACGGGAAACAGTCCTCTTGGAGCCTTACAACTTCCATCTGGTGCCCGTCCGTTGCAAAGCTTAACTAACCCGACAGAACCGAGGAAAACTTCGTCTGTCCGGTTGCACTCGTTGGTGATATTATTTAATTCAAATATCACCGACCTAAAAATAAATTAATACAATCCATTAGTTACTACGCGAATCGGCAGTTAGCTTCTCCCTCCAAGCACAACATATTGTCGCTTGGAACGCGAGGTAAGCAGCTGAGAAGCGTGTAAACGTGACAACGTGCCCGAATTAAGATATTTACACTTTCCGTAAACTTTTGTTACAGAAAGCCGCAACAGTAACGCCAAAGAGGAGATGTGAAATGGCCGAAACGAGCCGACATCCAAAACTACTGTTATTTTCGTTTCTTTTTTACAAAATTGTATTTTTATTTTGATTCATTTTGTAATAAAAGGCTTGTCGCTTTAGCGACAAGCGAAAAATATAATTAATACTAGTAACTATTTCTCTACCAGTCTATTCCCTCGTCCGGACCCACGTTAGAACCCTTAGTATTCTAACAGTTGCAATATTTGTCCTCATGGGACGGGAGATGCTCCTTCCTTTGGATTTGTTAAGGGGAGCTGTCGAAGAAACTAAGAAGGAAATCGGAGAAGTACACAAATTCATTCGACAACGTATGCGAATTTGTTCAGAGAGGACGAAATCATAGTACGATTTTTCTCAAGGTCAGTTTCCTTAGCTCCTGGAGAGAAGGTGTGGTTGTATAATCCTCGGAGGACGAAGGGAAAATGCCCGAAACTCCAATTCGACTGGGAGGAACCCTACGAAATGAAGAATCGACTTAATGAATTGATTTACCGTATAGTCCGTTCCCCGAAATCCAGACCAAGGGTCGTACATGTGAATCGACTTGCTTGTTATGATTCACGAGAGGTCTCCTGCGAAGAAGCTGCGATGTGAAGGTTAAGAAAAATGTACGACATCTTCGCCCAAGAAGAGGACGTCTTGTCGCAGAAAGCTAGATTGGGGATTACTTGCTGGTTGCTGTAAGCTTTCCTTCTTTGCATGTCTAAACGGTCGTGGAAGTATAATTTTCTTCGGAGGGTTACCCTACAACCGGTTGCTCCATCCGGATGAGGTTTTGGTAGCCGGACTGCAAATTTGTGGTATGTTCCGGACAATCATTTCATTGAGGAAATTCTCCTCGATGATTGGGGAACATCACTAGAGGGGTTGTTCCGTTTAGCTGGGAAAATTCACACCCGAGAAGTCCTCAAGAAAGAAGCGCGCAAGTCGCAAGAAATCAAGGAAAAGGGCGAGGAACACTCGGAATTTCCTCATCCTCGAAGATGTCTCTAAGATCAGGTTCATCTAGAAGAATTTCTCGATTAAGCGAAATATTCGAAGGATATACACCGACGTCCTGCTTAAGGTTTTTGGGTGGTTTTCCTTGAGACGGTGGACAAATGTCAAGGCGCTGACTGTCTGTTAAAGACCACTCAGGTAAATGTTTCGGTTTATTGGTTTATCTCCTTTACAAGCAGAGGTGTTTAAACTCGAGGCGGATTTGGAGGTTAGAAGCTTCTACTGAAGTTGCCTGCCCAAGTTGAATTTGCCGCGGTCGGAACGTCTGCGTTTTGAAGAGAGGGAGCAGTGTTACGACGGTTTGAAGATGCATCGTTGCAGCAACGTGAAGATTGTTCCGCAACCATGTGAAGCTGCTTCTTCAAACGAGCGGAGGCGAAGACCCGTTCCTTTCGGTTGCTAAGGGGAACCGGCAACTAGTTGTGAAAAGAGAATTACAAAAAATCTCGAAGAGAACGGACGCGTTATAAAACCTGTACAAATAAAGTTCTAAGTTTTATTGTTCTTTGTTAATTTTCGTGTTCAATGAGTTCTGTGAGAAATACTCCTCCCCGGCGCAACAATATGTACTTTTGAGCATCAATTTCAGAAAGGTGAGTACTAATACGTGTATTACCCTCTTTAATTGTGACCTTTGAGAAGAAACTGATGTGTGTAAAATTTTAACATGATCGAATATCGAGAACCCGTGCTGTATTCGAGTTCGATTCTGTATTCATGTAAAAAATGAAGGTGATAAGTAAGTAGATAGTATTAGCAGATAATATTATTTAAACTTAACTTGTAAATATATTTATAATAAAGAATAAGGGGAATTTGCTGTAAAATAATGCATATTTTTTAACAAATGTCTTTTATTAAGGTACATTTGTTCACATTGAAATATTATTATTATCTTCGTCTTTTGTTACTTTTGTTACTATTCTGTAATCAACTTCACGCTTCGTTCTATAGTGTCATTAATTAATTTTAAATTTTGTATTATTTCTACTACACTTTTGTACGTATCATTGGTTTGCCAATTTGAAGGATCTTTTTGTAAAAAGTCAGTATTTATCTGAAATCTAATAAAAATTTACAACTTTCAGATGAAATGTAATTTTCTCTATTAATATCATCACGATTTTCTATATGTTTCAAAATAAGTTTTTTGATTGAGGTTTCTGTTTGAATGCTATGTACATTTTTAATTATAAT